>NC_058410.1:95599761-95839140 GCF_002201575.2 Neomonachus schauinslandi | reverse complement strand
GGGGAGAGAGAGGGAGGGAGGGAGGGCGAGGGCTACGGGGGGAGAGAGAGGGAGGGAGGGCGAGGGCTACGGGGAGAGAGAGGGAGAAACGGGCCGGGGGTGGGGAGAGAGAGAGAGAGAGAGAGGTACACACAGGCAGAGAGAGAACGAGAAATATACAGAGAGCGAGTGATCGAAGCACAGAGTGAGAGAGACACACAGCGAGAGACACACACAGAAACACACACAGCGAGACACACACAGAGCGAAACACACACACAGGGCACACCGAGATACACGGCACAGCGGGATACACACACGCGCACAGCGAGATACACACGGCGCACACCGAGATAGATACACAGGAACTATAAGCACTTAAGGTAGCTAATGCCTTTCTTCCATCTCAGGAAGGTTTTTAATAATATCACATTTGTACCAATCTTGATGGTTTAATTCCTGCTTAAAAGATATTTGTTTCTCTGACAAATTAGTTTCTCTAATATTTCTTAAACTTTTTGGTGTATATATGTATCCATTCTTGAGTTCAGTCATTCAACATAGATTTTAAGGATTTTCAAGAAGCTTTGCTGTCAAACCGTTGTAAGACAAATCGTAAGGAATGACTACGGGCTCAGGAAAAAGTTAAGAAATATATCCTTAAATTCCCAAATGTCTGATTTAAAATTATTTCTTTTTTATTTTTCCTTCTCAGTAACATTTACTAGACAGCTACAGTTCCAGGGCTGAGCAATATGTTCTGAGTACTGAGGAAGTAAAGTTAAAGAAGGTATAGCAAAATCTTTGTTCTCATGGAGCATTTATTTTGTTGGGGAAAGAAAGAACATAAACAACTAAATATACAAAGAGTTAAAAATTCTATAATAAAAGTTAAACAAGTTAATGTGAGAGAAAGTAATTGAGGCCTTTCTTTAGACTGGGTTGTCCACAAAGACTTACTAAAGACGTGAGATCTGTGCTGAACCTGAATGACAGACAAGAAGGAGCCAGGCTAAGAGCCAGGGAAAGCATTCCAGGCGGAGAGAAAAAGCAATGCACAGGACCTGAGGTGGGTCTGAATCTGGCTTGTTTGAGGAGCAAAGACCTTGGGGTACAGCACAATGCATGAGGGGTAACTGGTAAAGGTATTTTGAATACACAAAGTTTTAGATGCCCTTTAGATATCCAAAAGGAGATATCAAACAGGTAGGTGCTTCTCAAACTTAAGCGAGCATATGAGTCCTGGGATGGAGCTTTAGAGACTATTTCTCAAAAGGTCCCAAGCAATGGTAATCCTGCTGGCTGTGGAATACATTTTGAGTCGTAGGACAATTTTTATTTGTGGTATGTAGTTAAGCACAAAGGAGAGAAGGAGGAGACCAAAATACCAGAGGTAGAGGACATGGGACCAGAGAGGTGATGGGACATGCATAGAGTGGTCCCTAGGAACCAAGAAGTGCTTCCAGGAGGTGGAATGTCAAACAGAGTGGTAAAGGTAGCATGAGGACAGATACTTACACATGAACTTAGCATACAACAGCCCCTGGAAAACTTGGATGGAGTAAGATAAATTCTAATACAGCTCTAGGTGGGTTTCAAGATTTACCATTCCTCTCCAGCCCTCACTTCACCCCCTACTAATGCTTGAAGACCGCACTTCCTATCTTCATGGAAAAAATTAGCAGGATCACCTACTTGCCCTTTAAATGCATACCCCTCGGCTTTAAACCTTCTCCTGTTTCCATCCTTTGCTCCTGTCTCAGAGAAGCCAAATATGGTCTTTCCTTAGGGTTAACTTAACTGCCTCAATTCCCCACCATTTGATCATAAAATGTGCTCTGGTCAGGTTTTTTTCCTCCACTTCACTGATCTGTTCAAGGTCACCAGTGACCTTAGTTGGTCTATCCTTATGGTTTATTCCCCTCTTAAGTTACTGTTTAAGGAAGGGGCATGTAATGTTCTTCTCAAGGAAACATGAGGAGTTTGGGATGGGGGTGGGAAGATATTCTTCATTGATTAAGAAAAAAAATTAGAATAAAACCCTCCACAGCTGCTGAGCTTTGTGTGGAATGTGAGGCTGGGAAGTGCACCTACCATCTTATGACCCTGGGGAGCAGGAGCCTGATGGTGAGCCAATACCCTGAGACAAAAAAGAAGACAATGCAGAGAAACTTTTCACTTGGAACATATTGAGCTACTGAATTAAGTGATGGTGGAAAAGCAGTATTTCTGAAATACTGAAGAGAATTTTTCTTGCTGAAGCCTATCAAGTTAAGCTTTTTATTTGCAATTTATAGCAGCCTAACTGATGGACTCCACCATAGCAGAATGTACCTTCTTTTGAGCTGCTCAAGGCAGACAATAGCTTCTCACCCCTCTCTCCTGCCCTTTTCTCCCACCTTTCTACCACCTCCCCCTCCATTCCTGAACCTTTCCTCTCTGCCTCCCTCCCTTGCCCAGGATCCTCCCTTTTTCCCTGTCTCCAAAACTGTTCTTTTAACTTCTGGGTCTACCCTACATGGTACAAAACTTATATCTCCTAGCCCACAAAAGCAATTTGCAAATAGTTACTGGTATTCACAGCAATTCCTCACTTGCCTGTTACTTCAATTCAGATTTCTGGCTGGTGCTCAGGTCTTCATTTTATCTCTTCTTGACAATTCTGATAAGGCTGATATTTGTGGCTAACTTATTCAATGTTGTATAAGCTGTCACTCTTATATCTGGAGTTGATCATTTTGGAGGTATGGGATGCACATATATAGAAATGAATAGCCATATAAGTGCAGCTAAGAAGGAAGTAAATGTTATAGTAATCAGAATAACATAAAAGGGCATCCTGCATTTTCTCAGAAAGTCCTAGTCAGTTACCATTGATTTGCTTGGTGAATTTCATGAATCCGGAACTTAGGAAATTTGTGGTTTTCAGAGGACTTCATCTTAGTTTTAATCTATAATAGGTCATCAACATAAACATGTGATAAAACATGTTACATATTCTAGAACATAGGTTATTTTCCTTAAGGGCGGATGCCATAAAAGATTGTTTTGGTAAGTATTTTAGTAAAGTTCATAGTTGCTTTGCCATTCGTAAGCCTTTCCCCAAGGCTAACTCTGGTATGGGTTTGTGTGGGTTGTTGGGGTGGGTCCTACAGTGATTCCAAGTTTTCCTGGTTAGTTGAAATGTGGCTTTGGGGGGATTCTGCCTGTGGACTTCAGGTAGTTTTATGTGCTTTAGTGATTCCCACACCCACCCCCAAACCAGAAATGAAACTCCAATCTAGCAGGAAGTTTTAGATGGTTTGGGTGGGGAAAGGATAACAAATAACTAAAACATGAACTTTCTTGTAGTGAGTATGAATAGGAAACATTGAGATATTCTCGAAAATGAATCTGTAGACTGAGATGTGCTCTAAGTGTGTGCTAACCTGCACCCGGAGTTTCAGATTACTTGCTCTGCCTTCTGGAGAATCCATGGTTTGTATTTCAAAACAGCAAATCCTGGCTGTTTCTATAAGTAGTTTGCACCAACAGATCCTTTTCCAAATAGCTCAAAACTAAGAACCTCACAGTTCCATAAGAGAGGAAAACCTAGTCGCCTCAGAAGATGGGGTACATATCCTACTGTGCACACTAGGGCCGGTATCCCATTACTGCCCCAGTGCACAGGGCTGATTCTTGAAGAAAGACCCACAGGGAGATATAACAGGTAGATCCATGACGAGCTGTGATTTTGTTTGCTCCCTGCACTGCCCCCCTGCCAACACGAATCCAAATGCAAAGATTTACTCAGGACTCAGGATAACAAGCTCCTGCTCCAACACCCATCACAACCTGATGAGTTAGCCTCTTCCGTGGGAATTTAATGTGGTTTTGTCAATTACCAATATGCTTCCCTCGTGATTCTTACTATGAATATCTTTAAAGTTAACTGAGTTGTAATCAGTACTTCTCATGTTTTCTTGAATTTCTTTTTATTTCAATAGTTGTGATGAATATTTAATAGACAGTCCACAATGATCCTTTCATATTTCAAGTTATATTCAAATTTATTCAAAGATAAGATCACTAAGTATTACTAGAGAAGTCTACATAAATAATAGAACTGATGGTACAGACCTGCATTTAATAATTCTGTCCCCATATGATTTGCCTAGGTTACAGAAATGTTTTTTCTTAACATAGTCTTCCTGCTCCTCTTCTTAACTTTGATATATTACTTTTTATTTCTAGCAATGCTTTCTATTACAAGAGATAAAATTTCAGTCATTTCAATGTTAAAAATAACCATGAAATCAACCAAAAAAAGTGATTTAATCAAAGTACCCTGAATCAATGGAAAACAGTTTTTGTTTTTGTTTTTTGTTTTCCATGAATTAAAAACTGCCTTAATATTCTTAGGATCACAGTGACCTTTCCTTTGGCAATTTGGGTGTGATCTGAGAGTTATCAAAGTGGATTATAATATATGTATCAATCTATTCTTAACATTGCAACTGAAACATTGAGATGAAAGTCGGACCTTATATTTTTCAATAGTTGAGTAACACCATCCTGGTTTTTACCAAAATTGATGAAAGAGAAAATATGGTAAACTGGATGCATATAACAAACATGGGAGGTCATAATGTTTCCAGGATATGGCATCTTGCCATTGACCACAGCCTCTTGGAACAAGATAAAGTCATTGAAATAGTTAACAGATGTTAGCCATACTAGAAATATAAAAGTTCTATTGCTAAAAATTATGTACGGTCAGATGGAGATTTGGCGCTTGGGCCATAATTTAACTGACTTGGCAAATGGTAAGTTGAGATGCAGAGGCATAATGCATAATATCAAGGCCACACACTTTGCACACTATGCAGGAGCTCATAAACTACTGACAATATGTATACTGTGCTAAGCCAGCTTGATTAAGTATTAACACAGCATTTGATACTTAGGGAAATCTGAAGTCAATTTTCACATCTACTAAATTAAAAAGTTATTTCTATAAGAGCAAAAGAGTAGACTTTTCTCCAAATTCAAAAGCATGTCTACAAATCATATTATTTAGTTTCAGCTTGCAATTTACCAATGATTGGTATTGCTTTCCACTGATTTTGTAATCTATCTGGTAATACTCTTTAAAATTATATTTTCCCACTCTTGTCTATCACTTCACATTTCAGAACAAGTTGACAGTAATGAATTTCAGATAAGTATCTGTAGCTGAAATGGATCTTCCCAGCCTTGAGTCACAAGTTCATTCAAGTCAAGCATTGAAGGACGCTTGTGCTACTTTAGAGTTTGTGGTTTTATTCACAGCTTTGCAAATAAAGTCACCAGCTTCCATCACTTTGTAAAGATTCACACCCTGTTAAGGGAAAGAAGGGGTGGATTAGGGAGAAAGAAGACAAAACAGATTTCTTTTCATTTTATTAGTAGTTAATTAACAATCTGAAATTACTTAACAAAATGTTACTCATTGTTGATTTGAGAGTAACATTTGTCTTCTTCATGAATCACATAATCAGCATTTTGGATTTTTGTTTTATTAAAGCATAACTTGAATCTGACTCATATAAAATTATAGGCTATCTATCCCTGAAAAAACTCAGTGTAATTCAGGGTAGTATCTAAATTCTAGGCAAGACAATAACAGAACTAGGAACAATCTACAAAATACCAGTGGAAGGTAGTTAAAATTAGTATGGTTTGGAGGAGTTCATAGATAAGGACTTAAGAAAAAACCTTTTTACTATATAAACAAACAACTTGATAAACGTATGAGCAATACAGGAAAAGTAACTATATAGTTTTAACGATACTCAAACACTATCAGTATGATATTGAAGGAAATAGTTATAGGTCAAATAAAATGAAGTAGTATTTAGTACACATCTGGAACTTGTTTTCCTGAGAAGCTGTACTGTTTGAAAGCATAAACAGGATCAACAAAGGCTTAGGTAAATCCATGAGTGACAGGTAGGTGGTTGGGTATGAAGGCCAAGTTCAGGACATGCTCCTCATTTCTTGGGCTTGGTGTAACAAAAGATCCCATCAAGGTCTCCACCCAGCACCTCATCTGTCACTATAGGGAAAGTAGAGCATTAGGTAGATTACCCAGAGATTTGCCCTCAGGTAGCATTTCATAAACTCCTATGTCTTAACATGGACTAGAAACAATGTGGACTTAAAATTGAACAGACTCAGGCTTCCTTGCTATTAAGTAGTTCTTAATATTTATGTAAGTCTGTCATTTTCTTAAGAGAGACAAATATAAATATAGGCCCTTTTCATAACAGTGATCATGAGATCATCGTTTTAATACAGTCAATTCTCTCTAGAAACTTTTAGAGCAATGTTTCCTTTGTAGTTTACTTCTCTCTTTTTAAGAATGATCAAGAAAATTATTCTGTAAAATGATACTTATAAATGATTCTCTTTGTCTTTTTGCTATAAAGTTGTTCTTCAGTTATCAACATTTGCTTTGGTTTGAGATTGTCTTGTCCTGGGAATGGCTTTAGGTAGAATATGTTAGGCACATTTTATTTGACATCCTAAATGGAGTGCTATTTAAGTTTTATGAATAACTAGCTACATGTGTCTATCACTTTTGAATTACACCCAGCAAGGGATTATAGACAGATCTTAGTCACCAGTGTTCTTTGCTTTCCAAGAATTCCATTGATAATAAGTATGTACTGGGATTTGCTGACATTTTACACAAAAAAATTCATTTTGGCCTTTCTCTATCATTTTACCTAACAGATATCATTATAAAATAATATAGCCTTTATTATTGAATCATTTGTCAGGTGCTTAAATATGTCTCATGTACTATGATATGTTCTGGGTTTTCAAGAACCTCATGTAAAATAAGGCTTCTGTCCTCAGGCTGTTTAGCGTCAAGCAGGCAATATGGACCCCTGTTGAGAGGAGTCCTGTATTATAATTAAAGTCACTAATAGAGATATGCTCAGGTGATTATGAGGGCGAGGGTGGGGCAGTAAACCCATTGAGGAAAAGAAAGTAGAGAGGAGTGTGTCAGGAAAGGGTATGAGGAAGGGTACATTCTGACCCGAGTCTTACTTGGGGAGTACGAGTCATTGAGAAAGAGGACAGAGGGGGCACTGCAGCCAGAAGAACAGTACAAAACTTCTAAAAAAAAAAAATGCCATGCTGTATATGTAGAATGATGGGCAGAGATGACCTGAAAAGGCATGAAGAGGCCATATTGGGTACAAGAACACAGCTTTGCTTTACAGGAAATGAGAATCCACTGATGAGAACTCAAGCGGAAACAAGGCATATTCATATTTGTATTTTGGATGAAATTCTCTGATGATAGCATGGAAGATGAATTTAAAGCCAAGTCAGAAGTCTGCACACCAGTGTGGAGGATGAATACCCAGGAAAGAGCTAAGGAATTATGCTGACATAGCTATAGCAAGGATATTAAAGAACAAACAGCCAAAATATCTTATAAGTCAAATTAGTGACTCTTGGTAAGTGATATGGCATGGGAACCATAGTAACACTAGATCCTACAGAGAATCTTGGCTTTTTAGCCTAGGTAGGTGGTTGAATTGTAGCTCCTACCCCATGTAACAATTCTCTCCTTAAATTTTGAATGCTTAGGAATGAAGCCATGGTTTATTTGCATTTCAGCCCTCAAGTTCTAGAACGTGACCTGATACATAAGATGCATCATAGCATTAGCTGGGTTCAATTCAGTCATCTAAATCTCCAAGAAAGAATCTAATTTGCCTCAGTTTTTATCATGGCCATACATTTCTACCAGAAATGATTAAGCTACTGTAAATGAAATAATAGGTACTCCTAACCATGAAAGATGGGCAATAGCTTTTGGTGTTTATCCCAAGAGATACCCATCTCCTAGTGAATGTGATTGAGCATTTCTATGTAATGAGCATAGCTGTAATGATTTCTCGTTGGCTGCAGGGGAAGCTAGACACAGAAATAAGATCCTGATACAACCTCAGGGTAGGTTTAGAGGTAGAAGCACACAGGTTGGCATGGAAGTCCTAAGGGAGGAACCCAACAATATGAGGTTAGGCAGGGAGACACTAGAAGACTTTTGGGGGTGTGTGCAGCTCAGTCTCCAGGTGAAATCGAGGATGGGGAATAAGGCCATCTTAGTGGTGATGGAAGCAAGAGCCAGGAGTAGAGGTGAGAAATAAAATGGTGTGGAAATGGGAACTACAGGCAAGTGGTACTGCAGGAGCTGTCATGTAAGTAGAGTGAAGTGAGAGAAGATGGGAGAGAGAGAGAGGTAAAATTCCATGTTGTAATCCAGAGGAGGCTTTTACATCTCAGAAAACATTTTGAACTTCTAATCATCTGTGAACTTTTTTCTTTTATATTTTTGCCCTCCTCCCCTCCAAAAAAATCTGCCTTACAGACTAATAAGCAATGTTAACGAACATGTGGCAAAACAAAGTGCTAATTTAGGTGGATGCTATAGAGGATGTGACTTTTCAGGAACTTTTTTAAAAGAATTCTTGCTGTCCAGTGTCTCACGTACTAAGTAGTATTAAGCTCTCCTCTTTCTTGATCATTCCAATAGTGCCCTGGGCTCTTTTTCAGAAGCCCAAGTTGTCACTGCGAGAAAATCAAGTTCTCTGTTTCCTCCTAGGAAAACCTCCATCCAAAACAAAAGCTCAGAAACAACAATCCTAATGCAAAGACACAGACTCTCATTCACAGTCTGTGATATCAAATGAGATGATACATGAAAAAGTACTTTGGAGGTCATGAAGCACTATAAAAATGTGAAATGGTAGCATTATTGGTGATGGGGCTACAGCAGTAAGTTACTTTATAAAGCCCCCTAAAGAGTTTTTATTGTATTTTCCCCACTGTGCATTTTAGCAAACAGCAAAAGTGTAGTAAAACTTTGACCTTAAAATTGCTTCCCAAATCTGAGACACATTCCCATTTGTATCTGAAAGACATGAATATTAAAATATGTTAAATAACTTACTGTGTTGAGCCCCAAGCCATTAAGCATATATATCAAATCCTCAGTGGCTACATTTCCAGAAGCACCTTTTGCATAAGGGCAGCCACCTAATCCGGATACTGCCGAGTCCACCACATTAATCCCCATCTGGAAAACAAACCAGAACACTCAGGGCTTGTCTATTTATGGCATGTAAATTGTTGAATTTCTATTTAATCTGTTCCAAAGAGCAAATAAGCAAAATCTAAACCCATTATCCAAACACACTCACTTACTCACCTGCTGCTAGAACAGTCCCGGGGGTGCTGATTTCTTTTCTACCTAATCTTGTATTTTAGGCTAACAGAAACTCGAAGGATCTCAGGAAGTAGAATAATCTTAGATCAAAATAAAATGGTGTTATTCATTGTTAATCACATGACTGTAGGGGGTGAAGCTTGAAGTAAGATGAATTCATTTCCAGATTGTATAGATTCTCCAACCAATTCTCTAGTTTGATCCTAATACTATTATGTAAACACAAAATACTTCCAACACTGCAACTCAGAGTCAAGGTGCCTTAGAAGACTGGTGGTAGTGGTAGGGTCACTGTTTGAAATAGGATGTTTTAGGCTCAATTCACCCACTCAATTCACTTGATCTTTACTGAGCCACTATCTTGCGTACCCAGCCCAGCTTCTTTGGGAGAAATGAAGAGCTATTTGGGAGGCAAGACTTCCACTACTAACAATAGCACCATCCCACATTTACTGAGTCCTCATTAAGTGCTGGATATTATTCCTAACACCTTATGAATAGTAACCCATAATCTTCCCCCAAGCCCCATGAGGTAGATATCCTTCTATCATCCCCAAATCACAGATGAAGAAACTCAAGTATAGCAGGATCACAAAATTTGCCCAAGGTCATGTCTGTCTCCAGAGAGTTCACACTGGAATTTATGGTTTCTGGAAACAAGCAAATTGGTACAGGTCATGTATGTGGGGATATCAGAGGTAGGGGATATGTGTGTGCTGGAGATGTCCTTCAAGACATGATTACAGTGGGGTCTGAAAGGAACCCTGAAGATCAGAGGATTGGAGAAGACTGGAGAAGAGAGGCAGGCATGTCATACCTTGTAAAAGGCACAGTTGGATGATCAGAAGCTACCAAGAGGCATAATCTGATTATTCAACTCCTGGATATTAAAGAGAAAAAGTAACATGACTTCTGCTAAAATGAGCAGCCCCTTAAAGCAGAGATCTTGGGCAGCACGTTAGGTCAGCCATTCACATTCCCAGGATCAGAACCATACATCGTGGCTACATCTCCAGAGTCAGCCTTACAAGACCTGGGCTCAGACTTGAGAATCTGAGCTTTTCACAAGATCACGGATGCTGCTCTTGCTGCCAATCTGGGGATCACACTTCCTTTTGTTTTTCTTTTTGATTAACTTTTTATTTTAGAAGAGCTTCAGATCTTCAGAAAGCTGGTGAAGAACAGAGCATTCCCATATATAATGCACCTAGTTTCCCATATTGTTACATTATCTTACATGATTATGGTAACTCTGTCACAGCTGATGGAACATAATCGATATGGTATTAATGTCCACACATGATTCTGATTTCCTTATTTTGAACTTAATGTTCTTGTCTGTCCTTCAGTTTGGATTTGTCCAGTGTTTTTCTAATGGCTAGACTAGAATTCTGAAATATTTCGAGGAAGACCACAGAGGTGAAATGCCATTCTCAATACATCGTATTAAGGGTACACACTGTCAACAAGATTGATGACTGATAAGCACCTGGATCACCTGGCTGAGATAGTATTTGTCAGGGTTCTGCAGTAAGGAAGCCTCTGCTCCCCACTTTCCTGACTGTACTCTCTGGAGAAAAGTCACTATGTGCACCTCACACTTAGAGGTAGAGAGTATCTACAGAAATCACTTGGAATTCTCCCATTTGGGAGATTTGTATATTCTCCTCGATTTATTCAAACATTGTTTTTTATCAGTAGGCACTCAAGGTATTTTTTTTTTCAGTTTGGTTTAGAATCCAATATTATATATTTTGTGGATCAGGTTGTTTAAGATTTGGTTTTTAGCAGCTCTTTCAGTTGGTTCCTGTGTCTTTTTGTCATAACAAAGGGACTGTGTTTTGAACCATTCTTCTAGATTTCGCCTTGAGACTTAAGATACCTACACTAAAGCCTACAAGGTTTAAAAAAATTTTTTTTTGGATGATAGACCAAAACAGTTAACAGAGGTGATCACTGGGTGGTATGATTACAGGTAATTTATTTTAATTTTGTTTGTCTTTATTTTCCGATTCTTTCACAATGAATGCTAATTATATATAAAGTATTTTAAAAAAAAGGTTTCTGTAAACCTATGTGGTAGAATAACATTATGTAAAAGAGAATGAACATAAATGAATCCAAGGCTCATTTTCTTGATTAACATCATTATTTTGCAACTAAGTGATCTTTCTAGGGTGTGAGACTGCAGGGTTAATCTGCATACAAAATCTTTAAGACATGATCTGAGTGAAAGGTTACCTGGAAAATGGCCTTTCCCTATTTCCTAGAATCTGAAGAGCTGTAGACCTGGGGATTTTCTATCTGTAAGCTCTATTCCCAAGTTAATTGAATCAATTCTATGCACTATGTGGCTTTAAAGCAAATTTGAAGAGTTTGTTAAAGTATATATTACCTGTGAAGGAGAACATAAAGATATTAATGTTTTAATATTCTCTTTTGAATTCTCTTTTAAAAAAAATCATGGTACTACTTTAAAAGCACTTTTTATGCAGTATCTCCTAAATTCTGACCTCTATTAAATGTTCAATTCTCCCTAGAAATAAATCTTAATGGATAATGTTATCCATATACTAAGCTATGATCTAATTCTTAAATAAGCTGCTTTAGGAGCACCTAGGTGGCTCAATTGGTCAGGCGTCTGACTCGGTTTTGGCTTAGATCATGATCTCAGGGTTGTAGGATCTTAGGGCTCCATGCTCAGTGGGGAGTCTTCTTGAGATTCTCTCTCTCCCTTTCTCTCTGTGCTCCCTTCTTCCCCCCTCATATGAACTTGCTTGCTTTTGCTCACGCTCTCTCTCCCTAAAATAAATAAATCTTTAAAAAAATAAACAAGCTGCCTTGAAACTTTGCAACTATGAAAATTTTGTTTTACTATGTATATTTTCTTTACATCTACTTCCCTATTCCATTGGAAATGATACATACTATGATGTAAACAAGTTCTTGACAGAGTAGGAAGAAAAACATTTATTTTCTACATTTATTCTTGATGGTAAATAGAGGGACAATTTTTGTACTTACTGAAATAATACCATGTATTTGAAGATAATAGATGGGATCTTAGATGATTTTATCATACAAGAGATTGTCTTCATTAAAAGATGATTTGTAGATACTCCCTTTCCCATGTCTCCAAACACAAACCACTATTTTCAGGCTTTCACATTCCTATGGGTATGGGTGTGTGTGCACACATGTGTGTTCCCGGTGTGTGTGTGTGTACGCGTGCTCACACTCAAACGTGAGCAGGTTTTTGCACCATAGATTGAAAAACAAAGCATTTGTTTTGAGGGAAAGTACATCTTTAGATGAGAAACCACAAGGTGGCAATGTAGCTTCAAAATCCACCAATTTAAAGTCGAGCATTTACAACCCCACTGTGTTCCAGCCTCCCAAAATGACAAACATGTAAATAAAGCACTTCCGAAAAAAAATAGTTATTTTTATAATATAATGAGGAACTTCCACTAATGGTATAGAATAATAAAAAATATACTGAACCGCAGTTTGTAGTCTTCCTTTGACTTGAACCTGTTTACGAAGTGCATTCTTTGTGCCAGCAATTGGAATCCATACAAAGTACTATAGCTCATGGAGTTCAGCATTAGAAATTAAAATTACATATTTTGTCACTGAGAAGTAGCATACTATTATCAAGCTAGGAACCATTTTCCTCAGAGCTAAGGGAACTAGTAGTCCTCCCTAAACTAAAACCCAGAACTCAAAGGGTTGAGGTGTCCTTGGCTCCCAGCTTCCTCCAAGCTCATGATGAAAGCTATTAATCCAGTAACCAGGAAATGATAAACTTGAGTTTAGTTACGTGTGCTCTGTCTGCTTGAGCTCTATACTTATGTGCTTGGACTTAGGTGCTGAGAAAAATGAATAAGATATTAGTAGCCACTTTTTCTGGAAAATGGTAAATTGTAGATAAACCATGAGCACATCATTCTGTGCTACAATCTTAGGAGTATTAATTTTGTGTAGTGCTTAGATGCCCTGACCGTGCTGATATGCTAACGAAAAGTACATCTTGACTTTTTCTTAGTGCTGTAAGAACTTATTTCCCAAATAAAATAAGAAATCCGTAAGAGGAGTCAAATCTTTTTGCAAAGCTTATAATGTCCTATATCTTCATGATTTAAAAATATTTAGTGAAATCTCAAATTTTAGGTATTGAGGATACTAAAATCTTAAGGAACATGTACAATTTTGATATGTTAATTTTTGAAATGACCTCTTTACCCTCTAAGATCAACTTTTTCTTTAAAAAATCTGTAATGTTAGATTTAATTTAAAATGAGATGTTTCTGATGGTGTAAGTTACCCATTTTTGGATTTAAGTTACTTGGGTGGGGAAAGATAAATGTTCATGTGGGATAAATATTAAAAATGTACTCCTTTTTTAAATAGCTGTTTCCTTAGCCATTCCTAAGCCCGTGTACCCTCCAACAGAGGATTGCAATTATCCAAGCATAAGGTGCTGCTTGTATTCCAGTGATCAGGCCAGATAACACTAATGGAGCAGGGCACTCTTGCCAATAAGCCCAGAGCTTGCCTTGAGCTACTTCTCAACCAGCATTCTAAAGGGTTACTATATACTGAGTTATGATACCACCTGAGAAATAACACTGTTTGCATTCATGTGTACTGGGAATGTAACATGTAAATCACAGATAATGAACAGTTAGCATACATGACTTAAGCCCAGTGTTTTAATTAAGTGAAGTATATACCAAAATTGGTATGTAAATGATGATAGGCATATATATTACTGTTGGGGGATAACTAAGCTAGTGGTGACACTTTCATATAACCTCCCTCCTCTTTGAAAAGGTTTTCCTACATGCTTCATTCTTCTTTGCCTTACTACACATAATGAGACAGATTATATTCTTACCTTTATTTAGTATATTTCAAATGGAGATAGAAATGGGACTGTGTACATAGAAGGGGGGTAAGGAAACGGATAAACAGATAACAAGGGAATTCTCAATTTCAGTAAAATAAAATAATAGACTATTAGTGAACATTTATTGAATGTTTATTTTGTCACAGATCCTGCGTCTTAGGCCTTATATATGATAAAGCTGCACAAAGTTAGGGTGAAATGCGTAGTAACCCATGTCCATTTTACTGATGAGAAGACTGAGGCTCCAAGAAGATAAGCACTATTTCCTGCTTCAAACAGTGTAAGACAGAGGAAGAATGCAAATAGCTGTGTGCTACTGTCAAATTTTAATTGTTAACATTTCATTAATACTGTATGCCAGGCACGTGACTAAACACTTTGCACGGTTTCATTTAATCCATGTAATAACGTCAGGAGGCAAGGTGTGAATTAGGAAGAGAATGTTGACAAATCAAAAGGCTTCATTTTCTTAAGACGCTTTTTTCAACTTTCTGAAAAGTCTCTACACAATGTAGTAATAGGAGGCTTTCAAGAAAGTAAATGATCATTGTCCAAAGGGTTTTTTCCTAGGAAGCTAGCCCAAGAAAATAGCTAGAAATGTTATAGATTCATGGTTCAAGAATGGATATTCTTTGTAGCATGATTTGTAATAGGAAAAAAAGGCCATAAGTTAAATGTCCAATAATAGGGAAAGAGTTAACAAATTATATTAGACTATTATGAAACCATTAAATATTTTCAATGAATATGTAATGGTATAGAAAAATGATGATAAGAAACTGGAAGATAGGAGTGTTTGGGTGGCTCAGTTGGTTAAATGTCTGCCTTCAGCTCAGGTCATGATCCCAGGGTCCTGGGATCAAGTCCCACATTGGGCTCTCCGCTCAGTGGGGAGTCTGCTTCTCCCTCTCACTCTCCCTCCCTGCTTTCCTTTTGTCTCTCTCTCTCTCTCAAATAAATAAAATCTTTAAAAAAAAGAAAAGAAACTGGAAGATAGGACCATGCTTGGCATCATTCATTTGTGTTTCTAAGAATTTTTTTATCCTCCCTAATAAGTACATATCACACATGTAATGTGTACTCTTGTTTCATCATGATCCCCTTCTTCTGCCAGAACAATACCCCTAAACCATACTGGCCTTTCTCATTTCTTGGTTTCAGTCTAAATTCTAGAGATGATTCCTCTAGGAATCATCTACTTCTGCCTGTTCTTGAGTGGCTATTGGTCCTATACTGCACTTCTTCAGTAACCACCTATTCCCTCTAACCTACTGGCATAAAATAATTAAGTCAGTCCCCCTCAAACTTGAATGAGCATAAGATTCCAGTTACGATGTCTGACTAGAGGGTGTTACACTAAATGAAATAAATGGGACAGAGAAAGACAAAAGCCATATGATTTCACTTATATGTAAAACCTAAAAGAAACCCAAAACAAAAGAACAAGCATTTATGATGTCTGAGGTAGGACGTGAGCTTCTGCATTTCTAACACCTCCCAAATTATGCAGAAGCTGCTACTCCCCAGAACACACTTGAGTGGAAAGAAACTCCGGTTCTTCTAGGAAAGAACTGGTTCTTAGGTGTCAGTATAACCTGGTCCAGTCACTATGGTGATGCCATCTTGCCTTGCACAGTGTTGCTCAAATGGGACCACCTGAGTATCAGGTTTACCTAAAGTCCTGGTTAAAAAGGCAGATTTCTGTTGTCTACCCCAAAACTGAGTTTTTTTTCTTGTAAAGTCAAAGCATTTGCATTGTTTCAGCCTCCAAGTTGACTTTTATGCATAATAAAATTTGAAAATAACCTGATTTACCTGTTCATCTGTGGCAGATAGTGCTGGCTCTTCAGCAAAAATTTGTTTCCTCCTCTTCTGAGATTCAGCTAGGTGACATAACCAAATTGCCCTTTAATTTAGGTGTGGTTCTGTGACTGTAGGTTAGCCAGTGATGTGCAAGCAAAGTGATGCAAGCCATTTCTAGAATATTTCTTTTCAGAAATTCTGTCAATAGTCAAATGCAGATGACAATGAGGCCTTAGGGAATGGTGAGCCAAGAAATGGGAAGAGCCTGGGTCCATGAATTACCATGTGGAGGAGAGATAGCCACTGACAAAAACCTGTTCAGTGAGGAACAAACATCCATGTGTTTGAGCCGTTATTCATTTTGGGGTATACAGTTATATCAGCCAATTAGAAATAATATTCCAATTGATGGCATAGATTAAAATCTACATTTTTCCAGCTATTTTCTATTCCATCTGTTTTGTTTTTCCTCTTTTCTATCTTTTGTTTATTTTTTAATGATTCCATTTTCTCTTTTATTGACAATATTTCTACCTCTTTAAATTTTTTAGCACTCTATGGTTTACAATATAAACTTTAATAAGTCTACCTTCAACTCTCCATGACACAGGTAGGGAAGGACCTTACAATAGTATATTCTCAATTCCATCCAACCATCCTTTGTGCTATAGTTTCCCTACCTTTACTTTTATATACCCGTAATACATTTACATACCCATGAAGTGTTGTTCTTTTTTTGCTTTAGGCAGTTACCTTTTAGAGCAATTAAATTTTAAAAAATTATCTTGATTCACTCCACTTTTTCTCTGAAGAAACTTGACAGGAATAAGAATATCAGCGATTCAAATCCTAGTATTTAGTTAACACTCATCTTTTGGCGGTAAAAGAAGATGAGTTAGTGAAAGACATGAGGAGTTCAGGAGGAGGTCCAATGTCACAAGCCAGAGTAGGGAAAGTTTCTCTAAATACTTTTTTTTTTTTTTTTGAGAGGGAGAGAGAGTGCGAGGAGGGAGAGGAGAGGGAAAAATCTCAAGCAGGCTCCGTGCTCAGTGTGGAGTCTGACGTGGGGCTGTATCTCATGACCCTGAGATCGTGACCTGAGCCAAGATCAAGAGTCATACACTTAACCAACTGAGCCACCCAGGTGCCCCAAAGTTTCTTTAAATACTTATACCACAGTGACGAATACCTCACCTACATAAGGAAAGTAAGACCTGAGAAAAATCTGTATTTATGAAATTGACAAATTTTGATATTGATGGGTTCAGCAGAGACCAGACTAGGAGAGCTGGGAATTAACTGAAAAACAAATGGAGGTCATACAGCCTAGTTCTTAAAAAATCAGTTTAGGGAGACTTGTATTTGAACTTGTTCTGCCACTTGTTAACTGTGTGATGTTGATGTTACTTCTCTGTCCCATCAGCTATAAGATGAATATAATAGTACTGAATCATGGGCTTGTTGAGGACTCAGTGGGATCTTCCATGGAAAGTGCTTATCACATAGGATGGCATATAACACACAGCAAATGTTGGCTTTAACAAGTATATGTCAAGGGTATAGAGACAGAAGACATGTGGTGATAAAGAAGAAAACCAGGGTATAATTGGGGGTATATGAATGGGGAGATATGGAGGATATTTGAGACCTGTAACTTGGAAGGCTTAAGGGACAGAGGTAAGTAAATGGAAGTAAAGAATGATACCACACATAGAAGAGAAAATTCACAGAGGAAAAAAACCTTAGAGAGTGTAGATGAGTTTGGAATTAAGGCAGTTTAGCTAGAAATTAGTGGAGAATACTATCCTTTGAGGTGGGATGGACAGAGGTACAGAGATATGTTAAGGGAACACAGACCCTGAGGTCTTCACAGAAATAAATGATCAATACTCTCAGAAACACAGTAATTGAGTTAATCGGGGAGTTAGTTCAGAAACAAGTTAAGTCCTTTTTAGCTCCCTGACACTAGCTTCTCTTGGACCAGCCCTACCCTCCACTTAACACACTCTTGGATGTGTGCACAGAGGTGGATGCATAATGAAGAGGAAGGAAAGGGGACGGATCCATAAATAACACCATGTAAACAATAAAAAAATGTACTTATACATATGGAAGTGACTTTTTAATAAGAATCTGTAAATGCCAGATTTTTACAACTAGAAAATTTAGTCAATTTTCTCTATGATTGATTAATTGATTTAAAGGGAACTAAGCCCCGGAGTTCCTAGTGGGGCTACCAAAAGTCACAGAGGTCATTATTCTAGAGATGGATCTAGAATTTAGACCTTCATGTTTTTGTAATTTCACTGGTAGGAGGTAAATAACTTCCAATTCCAAATTAATGTTAGTGGGAGGCCTATGTAATAGTGTAAATATGCTATACTAAATATTAAGTAAATATTAAGTAAAAAAAAAAAAAAGTTACAGAATGAGAGCACAGTCATGCCTGATAAGAATTAGGTGTTACAGTGTTATTAGTACTCACAAACCAAGGAGTGCTTGGGATAGTGGGAAGACCAAATTTTGGTAAGAGGAGGGGAGTCAAAATAGCAGGTAATATATACAAACTATATGAGGGCAAGAGCCTTCCTCTGTCTCACTCCATTATAGGCTCAGCCTGTAGCATAGCACTCAGAACATGATGAGTTATTTCACAAGTATTTCCGAAAGAATGCAACAAATAATGTACCTAAAAGAACAATGAATGCAATAGCAAGTCCTGCGAGCAAGTATAACCATACATGGTAATAAGTGAACTTGATACAATTCAATTGGAAACACAGAACTGTATAAGGAGGATACTAAAATAAATGAAACAGTTCAGTGGATCACCACCTACTTTGTTTGCTCCCTAAACCTCCTTCTCTTCGTACCACCTTCTCATAAAACGGGTTCCTGGAACCTGTTTGTTTGTTCAGTGACTCCTTAGTAATCCTCAGTGCAGCTGATGGACCTAAATTGGATCAATCGCAGTCTCCTCCCCCATAATTTAGAAGAGAAACAATAACAGAATCCACCTTTCTAAAAGGTGAGATGTAGGGTGCCTGGGTGGCTCAGTTAGTTAAGCGACTGCCTTCAGCTCAGGTCGTGATCCTGGAGTCCCGGGATTGAGTCCCACATCGGGCTCCCTGCTCAGCAGGGGGTCTGCTTCTCCCTCTGACCCTCTTCCCTCTCGTGCTCTCTCTCTCATTCTCTCTCTCTCAAATAAATAAATCTTTAAAAAAAAATAAAATAAAAGGTGAGATGTAGAGCATATGAGGTATGGACAAGCAACTTTTTCCATGAGCAATGCAAAGTAGAGAAATTGAGTCTGCAGTAAGAGGGAAAAGGAAGCATCATTGAATTAGAAATGTCTCTTGAATTCCAGACAGCTTCTCAATCTTTCTGAGGTCCAGCTTCATTTCCTCCCTTTGTTTTTGAAATAACGTTTAATTAGAGCTATGCCAGGTGCGTTAAACCATACAATAATCGTAGGAAGTAGGTATTATTATCATTTTCATTTTATAAGTGAGAAAACTGAGCCACGGAACATTTAATATGATCATGCATGATGTTACATATTTGGTAAGTGATGTAAGCTGAGATGCAGGATCAGGTGGAAAAACCTCTAAATCTCTGCTCTTGACTTGTGTGTATACTTCTCTAAGAGGTTTCCACGGGACATCCCTGTATCCTCATAACAGTCTCCTTTTTGCTTGAGGTAGCTTGAGTTGGCTACTGTTACTTGGAAACAAAGAATAGTAACTAACACATCATTAAGTTAGTGACCTGGTGGAGAAGATATTCATAAATACAGAGAACAATAATGTAAAGTAGAGTGTGGTAGCTGCTATGAGAATTACAAACAGAGCTATTCAGAAACACCAGTGAGACAGTATCTATATTTTGCAGTAGAGCAAGGAAGGAGGGGCAGTGTGAAAAGGTTGATGAATAGTTTGGCTCTGCTTTGGGCCTTGAAGGATGTTGACAAGTGGAGGATGGTGAGGGAAAAGATACTCTACAGAGAGGGAACAGCTTGAGAAAAGGCACATATGATGAACAGGCCAAGGATGTACTGAGAATATTTTAATGAGACTTATATTGTAGGGGCTGTTGAGGTGTGGAAGGAGTACAGCTCCAGATCATGATAGGCCCTGAATGCCTTTCTCTGGGGGATGAACTTTATTCCCTAAGAAATAAAGAGCTACTTATGGTTCATGAATAATCATGACATCATCAGCATTTGTTTTACTCAAATTTTGTTATCAGGGGAGCAATAACTGAGATGGATAGAAGGTTGAGAAATATGTAAGTAGAAGTACTTGTTAGAAAATTAGTACAATGCATGAAGTCACTGGTGATGAGTACTTAAAATAAAGCAGAAGGGGAAAAAGATTTTTGTTAAGGAACAAATTTGACATTTATGAGGTAAAATAGTGTCTAAATGAATAATAATGGAAGAAAGAGGTGTCATTGACAAAAGCAGTGATTTCTAGCTTTAATAACTAAGATGATCCATTAACTGGAATGGGATATAGAATCAACTCTAGTGAAAGGTAGAAGATGGTTTCTTGGAAATCATTACAGATATAAAAAACTGGATATTTAACATGTCGCTTCTTAAAGCATCCCTGCTTGTTCAAGACTAGCTTTAATTCTTAATCTTTCATTGCATACCTATTTCTTCTCATTTACATCTGGGGTGATCCATGGCTTTGGTAATGTTCAAATTTATGGTTAAGCATTCTTACAACCCAAAGAACTGGCCTCCACTGGGTAGTGGAATAATTTAAAAAGATATGACAACGTGCTTCCTGGGTCCCTGAGTTGAAAGCTCCTCCTCTCCGCTGAGTACCAGGGATGTGGTTGGGGGAATGGGTGATAGGAGTTCCAGATAGGTTTAGGGGAGCCCTAGAATACAGGGACTGGTCCTGCTTCCAAACGTGTATGCTGGAGGGTGTACAAGACTCAAAATCTCCCATCCAGTTGGGTGGGATTCCAGGGTAGCAAAAGTGAAGTGAGGAGCCTGGCAAGTGGGACCTAAGGCAGCCTCAAAGATAAAAGGCACTCAAACCTGGCCATCAGACCAGGCACTCAAACCTGGCCATCAGACCATGGTGGATGGATACTCAAACTCCTTTCAAACTAAGCAAGAGCATAATAAGAACAAAAGGCAAAGAAGGGCAGGGGAAATTTGAGACACTGAGTTTTGAATGGAAATGACTAAGCTGATTAACATTAGTATTCAGCCATTAATTAGGAGATATTTGGGGCATTTAAACTGAAGGTTCATTAAACTGAACTGAAGTTTAAAGCATTTCACAATATTACATCACTACATGAATATTACTACTCAATCCTTGTTCATTTCAAATAGTTCAAGTTCGGTCTCCCTCCCTCCCTCCCTCCCTCCCTTCCATCCTTCCTTCCTCCCTCCCTCCCTTCCTTCCTTCCTTCTTTCTGAGAGGGGGGAGAGAGAAAGAGAGTCTTAAACACTGGGTGTGGAGCCGGATGTAGGACTTGATCTCACAATCCTGAGATCATGACCTAAACTGAAATCAAGAGTTGGATGAGTAACTGACTGAGCCACCCAGGTGCCCCAATCTGATTTATAAATGACTTACCGGGAATCTTGGTTACTCTAAAGACACAATCGATCAGAGTATCTCGCAAGATATTTATGGTAATAATGGTGTTAATTTTTCTAAGCAGTGAGTATAACTTGAAAAGAGAGAAAGCTGAGTACACATGAAATCAAAATAGATTTTCCTTCAGTTGAAGCCAGTTAACTGAAAGAAGGTAGGAAAACAAAAGTAAGTGTAATCATATTTAAATGTATAGGATGTGAAGCAGGTTTGGACCAAACCAACATATCTGGAAAATACGATATAATCAATGGTTGAGGCAATTGCGGGTATTTATCTTGGATAAGACTCAGAGGTAGATAATATTTGAAGTTACAGGATTCAAGATCATTATGTGGTCAAGAAAGTAGACATACTCTATATGATTCCAGAGGAAAATTGACAGAGGTAGATTTTGCTTGATTATGAGAGATAACTCTGTAGCCATTCAATGCTGCCTAAACTTGATTAGCTCTCAAAATAATGATCTCGCTGCCACTGAAACTATTAAAAGACAATCTAAAGGTAGTAGAAAGAATCCCTTCTACAGTGAGTGAAACTATTGGCTTTGATGGCCCCTAGGAATTTCATCCAATCCTAAGTCTGTCTATAAATCCATGTTTCACTTAGCTTGCTCAGTAACATCTAATTTTGTCATAAAGTTATAAACATAGACAACATTAAAATATGAAGTGCTGCTTCTAATATTCCTGGGGTAGGTCCATTCCTTGGCATCTGAATACAACAGGTAAATTCTAAGCAAAGACACAGCAAAGACCTATAAAACATAGTTTAAGGGAAAAAAAAACTTGAAGATGCTCCTGAAGGGTGTCAAACCCACACATATTTGGTATTTGCGGCAAGGCTGCCAAATACCACTAGAATTACAAAAGCTCCCATATCACTTGTAACACATTTTAGGATTTGTTTTAACTTTAATACTTCCAAACATCTAAAATCCAATGCCACCCTTAGTTAAAAGTGAAAATAGAGTAGCAGATAGGAATTTTTAGATCTGAGTCCAAGTACTATTCCCTCACTTGGCTAGATAACATTCAGAGAAAAAGAAAAATCACCTATGAAATATGTAGGAAAATACAATATTAACCACGGAAAAAACGGATTGATATGGCCAAATATCCTGTTTGGGCAAGAATAAAGTAAGACAACTCAACTTTCACAACAGGAAGGCTGCCACCTGCATCTCTGATTTCCACAGTGCATAGCCCTGTGATGGTCAAGTGCCTGCTTGCTCTGAGAGGTCATTCTTGTCTGTCCCTTTTCTGTTCTTTAACACAGGGGACTGCCTGTGCAGCCTGCCTTCCCCCAACTCCCACATGAGCTAGATTCCAACTGGTTCAGACGACAGAAGGCTCTGTTGGAGAAAGAAACTACAATATTCCCCCTTTCTGTTTCAGGTGCTATTTCTAGCAGAGCCTGTTTCCTCAGTGGCTCTAAATGTTGACCATGGACAGGCCCACAGTTCCAACTTCCTCCTGGTGACTCTGGATGGTGGGTTCCTGTAACAATGTCTTCTTTCTTTGTCCAGCCAAGGGGCCTCACTGATGTTACAGTGGTGGTTTCTTGCTCCTGCTTATATCAGGAGTGCCTCCTTAAAAGTGAGAGCACTGAGGGGCAAGCTACAAGAAGGTACTCACTCTCAGAGCAGAGTACAATCAGCACCTGAGAATGAGTGCTCCCTAAATGATGTGCCCTAGGCACCTGGTTACCCTGCCCTAACCCAGAACCTGCTCATTTCTGGATTGCTTTGCTGCCTAATGTTTAGTTTTATGGTTCTCCAGTCACCTGTGCACAATTTCCTGGATTCGGCTGCTTACATGGCTCCTGTTTTCTGGCTGGACCCTGAAAGATCCAAGTATCCATTTCATGGAGTTGTCTGAATTTGCTTCTATCTAGCTCCTACCAAAGGCAAATTGAGAAAATATTAAAGGAAGACCTTTTTAGGAGTATACAATCCCTCCTCTTCTAAGTATTTTAATTCTAGCCTTACATCAATTTAGTTAATCAGAAAGACATAGACCAGGATCTCATGAGCTCGGACTCCTACAGAAATAGCTTCCTTGAATGCCATTTTAAGGTTATTTTCTTGCATTTATTAATAGTTATTATAAACACTAAAAAATAAGTTGTGGTACATGATTTCTCCCCCCACATGTATCTTAAAACCTCCTGCTGGAGATATGGTTCTTAATTTTACTATATCGTGTCCTATATTAATCAGGATGATTAGGTTGAACTAAGGCGGGAAGAAAAAGAGGGGAAATCTATTGGTTCACTTAAGTGGATTGTGGAAAGAGTTTGGAACTAATCTTGGAAAAGACTGGAAACTTTCTCTTTCCTTCTGTCTCCTTCCCTCTCTCCCTCCTTCTCTCTTCACCCTCCCATCTTCCCCTTTCTCCTTCCCTCTGTCTTCATCCCCTTCTCCTCATCATTTCTTTCCTGTGTGGACTTTATTTTTTCATGTCTGCTATGCCAAAGGTCACAGGATTTTATATAAGAAAGGTGAGCACTTTTTCATGAGCTCCAGCCAGGAAACTATTGGGAAAGTTTTGGATCTTTATTGAGCCACCTTGAGTCACATGTCCATCTCTGGACCAGTTATTGAAGTCAAAGATTTCTTGCACTAGGGCCATGAGTCCACCATATCGTACACTTATTAGAGGTGTTGTGTATATGTTGTGTTTGTGTGTGTGTGTTAGGGAGAGTGCTGCAATTTCTACGCCCTCATAAGAACTACATGGTTGGACTTGTGGGGAACAGTTTCTTAGAAGAAGGAAGGTGTTATTTTCACAGATCAAACAAGGACTGCTCAGCAAATTCCTTTGGTAGAAGCCATGTCATATATTCCATTTAAATTTCAGTACCATAAAAACATCAGTGTTTAGCACTCATGTAACTCCTTATGTCTTTGTCTTTAGAAAAGTTAAAACATCAGGTAATGCTCTGTAGTGGCAACTACTGGTCCCACCAGTGCACAAACATTTGTTGAGTTCCTATGTTCTTCTGGGTGCCAGGTATAGAGTCGTGGGAAATAACATGCACAGAATTTGTGCTCTTATGGAGCCAACTTTCTGGTGGAGGAGAAAAACACGTAAGATGGTTAAACGACAAGGTAAGAGTAATTCAGGCAACAAGTGACAGGAAGACATGGCAATTTACACCATTCTTCCAAGAAACTTTGCTTGACAAAGGAGTATTTGAGCTGAGACTCAGATGAAGTAGGAAAGTGAACTTAAGTACTCATCTGAAATAATCATGTTTAAGACAAAATGAACCAAGTCAGGACAAATGCCTTGAAAAGGGATGATGCTTGGTGTGTTGAGATCAGTAAAGAGACCACAATGACTGCAGTGGCAGGAACAGGGAGACAGCGTTAGACAATAACATCAGATGTATGGCAGGGCCAGATCTTGTGGACAAGTATATTTTGATAAGGTCAATATCATTACTGTGGCAAACAGGAGTCTCCATCAGCATTTTTTCGATGGTAGGAATAGAATGGAAAACATCTTAGGGCATTATACTTTTTTCTGTATCATGAAACATTTTGCTGTTTGATAGGCCACAATGTTTTGGATTAGGAAACCACAGTAGACTAAGGAGGATGTTACAGGCCAAAGCTCATGAAGCTATTAACAAATTAACTGAAGTCATGTTTATGCTTTCCTGTCAAATAAAACATGTTGACTTGAACAAAAGTCTTCTGTAATTGACTACAGGAGATTTAGTTTCTTACTAGACAATATAATAATTACATAAATGTCTACTAGTTGAACAGGTTCTGATTTCACAGGGAGACCTCCTTTTTTTGTCAATATTACTATGAAATGATAGCTCTTATGAACATATTCAGCTTCATATAAGCTAAAGAATCAACCAAACAACATATTCAATTATACACTTAGAAAAGGCTTAGGATACCAGTATATTTAAGAGACAGTCCTTGATAGAAAAAACTTATAATCTAGTGGAAAAGCTATGATGTCTATGTGAATATATAGAAGGAAGACTGTGAGAAATACTAATTCAAGTCAATTAGGAAAATATTATAAGAGTTCAAGGAGAAGGAAGTTTTCAGGCCAGGTTAATCAGGGCAAGTTGCATGGAGGAAATGACTTCTGAATCTGGCCTTGAGGACTAGGATGATTTTACAGAGTATGGCACTTGGAAGGAGGCCTTTAAAAAGAACTAAAAACAACACCAATGACTGACCTTGTTAATAACAGTTTCCTGTTTATTGACATTTAACATTAATTCGATTCCTCCCACTATGTAGCACAATTTTGTAGAAGTACCCAAAATATTCATTTACTATTTATAAAAACATTTATTAAGTGGTTTCTATGTACAACTCACTATGGGGACAAAAATAAAAGTTAGATGCAATATTATAGAATGGGTTTTTAAAGATAGGAGTATGATATGTACACACACACATTTTTTAACTTTGAAATGCTACATTACTGAATATGTTTAAGATAGCTATATATAAGTATAGGAGGAGATATGCGTATCTTTATGTTGCTATTGGTGGGTATGTGTGTATATATATTTCAGCCATCTCACATAATTCATGTTTAATTTAGAACTCTCAGAATCTTCTTTACAGCTAGTGTCCACAAGACATCTGAAAGTACTATTGCATTTCTTAATAGAATTAGGTCTGTTCTTGCTCAGTATTTCAGGCCAGTGCCTAATCTTGTATCAATTACTCACATCATCTCACATGTCCAGAAAGAATTTATATCAAAGTTTGTCAGCCATCTAACAAAAATGCATGCATGCTTCTCTAAAGTAGAGCTGTATTTGAAATTTAATTTTACAGAGGTGGAACTCTTCCAGGCATCATATCTCACTAAGGATAAGAGAAATCCAAAACTGTATACAAAATGAAGTACAGTACTGTATAGTTATGCAAAATTTGCTGGTTTCTTATTGCAATATATGTAAAACCAAACATAATACTGTCAAGTTGGTATCTAACTCAAAGGTGAATGATTTATGTACACGAATAACTCATTATCACTTTACCAAAGACAAATGACAATTGAGAGTCGGAGAAAGCACTCACGTTTAATTTTACCCAAGTTTTTGTCCCTTTCACCAACCACATATTTATAAACATCATTTCACACCAGACAAGGTTTGGGGGAATACAATAGATGTGGCCTTTGGGTTTGCTTTTAGTTCTTCAGTAACTGGTATTTGACTTAGGAAGGGTTACTTTACCTCTTTCGGTCTCACTTTCCATATTTGAAAAGTGAGTTGTTGAAATAGTCCCCTTCAAAGTCTTACTTGTAGAGTACCGACAAACATTCTTTTTTTTAAAAAAAGAGGAAGGATAGGGTTTATGGTTACTCTCCTAACTATAAAGGAAATGAGAGATGTTTAAGACCTCCCTATAAAGTTTCAATAAAATGTCATTCAGGGTGCTCATACCTGCCGAACATCAGACATTCATAGCACAGGTTTGCACGTGGTAGACAGTCTGTGTTAGGTGAGTCAGGGAACATATTTTGCGTTTCTAATATATAATTCTACCGATAAGATATATAACAGTTAGGGGGCGCCTGGGTGGCTCAGTCGGTTAAGCGGCTGCCTTCGGCTCAGGTCATGATCCCAGGGTCCTGGGATCGAGTCCCGCATCGGGCTCCCTGCTCTGCGGGGAGCCTGCTTCTCCCTCTCCATCTGCGTGCTACTCCCCCTGCTTGTGCTCTCTATCTCTCTGTCAAATAAATAAATAAAATCTTTAAAAAAAAAAGATATATAACAGTTAAAACTGCATATTTAACATTAAGAGGATAGCATGTTGATTGTACTATAAATCATCGTGCTTCTCAATATATATGAAACTCTTTTTCTAAGTCACAGTTCCAAATGTTTTCTGAGTCATGGATTCCTCCAGGACCAGTATATCCTTTTGCTAGAAAAAAAAAAAAAATGCACAAAAAAGACACACATTCAAGTGAATATATTGATCTGATCCATGGGCAGAATACTTTTCTAAAAGAAATGTATTGAATTCACTTGTCACTTTAATCCAGGGGAGGAAAAATGTTCCATTGTTACTAGTAAGCTGTGTAGCCCATGTCTCTGCACCTTGTGGTGTCAGTTAGTGTTTTTTAACCTAGACATTTCTGAAATTTAGTATGAAGATAAGTTTTAATGTCACCATTTTTTTTATTATTAAAACACCAGCAACATTTAAACATTTATCTGACCAAGTAACATTAAGTAGGAAATGTCTGTGAGACATAAAATAGAAGATGTAATATCTTTTCATGAGAAACAACTTAATGTGTTATATTAAGACTTTTGCCCTTAGGGTGCTGCTACAGAACTTGGAACCAAAATCAGTTAACTCTGTGCCCTGAAAATGGAGAAAAAGAAAAAAAACCACAAATCTAATTTGTAAAATTATTCTGTGGTGTTTTGTTGGCAAGCAGTATAAACATCCTGAAGAATAATGACCCATTGTATTTTTTTAGTCATCCAGACATTCTTTAAGGTAGTAAAGATTTTTTTTTTTTGAGAGTAAATTGTTTTTTGGAGAGTCAAAAAGAAACATGTGGAACACATTCCTTGGCATTCTAAAATCTCCAACTGTGACTGACACATGTACAGTATTTTGAAAGTTAAAAAAAAAATCATACTGTTGTTCTCCAAATCATACTGTATCTGCTAAGTAATACTGCTTTTGAAAAGGTGTGGCTAGTGTGTCAAAGTCTGGTAATCAAGGTTAGGGGGTGTAGGGTGGGAGAGGGACTAAAACCAAATAGGCAAAGAATTATTTGCTACTTTTGAAATACATCGTTGATTAGAATACTTGGCACATGGTGAGAACAAGAATATAATTTCTTCTTTCACGTTCCTTTGAGAGTAAATTCCCTTAATGAAAACAGATTTATTTTGGTACTTCATTTAAAATTAAAACCACTCTTTGAATAAGAGAAGGTAACCATCATTTTATCAGAACGTCAAAAAATGCCACCATAAAATTAGACCAGTATTCTACAAAGTAATATTTTATATTTTAAATGTATGTGTACTTGTGGACCCTGGACTTAAATATATTGAAGAAGTACTCAAGGTAGTCCGCGATGTCACTCTGGCTGCTGCAAAACACAGAGCTGTGTAAAACTACCTGAAAACACATTAATAAGGAAATCCTCCTACTTAAAACTTGAGAGAGGAAAGTCTATAAATAGTAGCAAAATTAAATAAGAATGTAAATGGCTGTTTACTAGTAGGGCAGAAAGTTTGTGTGATTCATTGTGATCCACATGAATGACAAATACAGCAAATCAAGACAATCATTGGCCCCATCAGATATGTAATATATGCGTGTGAATATGGGGCCTTTGGGGCATAACTGATGGAAACCTCCCTTGAAATTAGAGTCAACAAATAAGCCTCTATGAAAACACCTTAGAAATTTTTTAAAAAGATGTAGTAAGAATGACTGTTTTGCTTCTCTATGCTTTTTTTCTAAAATATGAGTTACTTCTTTTCTCCAAAGAGGCAATCTGTCGTCTTGGGACCTTGCCTTCCTCAAAATTTTCACTTTTATCTGTTGGAACCATATCCAAAATTATTTCCATTCTTCCCATGCTAACCACATATGCTCACCTCTTAAATTTCTGGGTTTTGTTCTCTTCCTCAATTATACTGCATCGTAGCTTTCTCCCCCCTGACTGCCCTTGCCCCATGACTACTAGAGCTCTCCTCTCTCCCACATATATCTGCCTTCAACTTTTATATCTGGAATAACAACTATATGGTTTGAATTTCATCTAGAGATTTATTTATGTTTCAAAATGTAATCCATAATACTGTGCCAATACAACCTTACAAATTCTTTAAAGCAATCTAAAGTAGAGCATGCAAATGATCACTGAAAATGCCAGTCATCTTCAGCTGTACTTGGATAAGCTCCTGTAAAATGGTCTAAGGATTATTTTGAATACCACCTAAGACCAAACTGATTATACAGACTTCCTTTGTTATAGGCATGCCCCAGATGCTCAGATCTCATACTGCTGCTGTATATTTCAGCCAAGAGGCTTCTCAGAAGTAGTTAAGGGCAAAATGTATATACCAAACAATGACTCCATCACAGTTAAAACACAGTTTATGAAGGAAAATTGTGCATGGAAGGTACAAAGAGTCTCTTCCCATGTGGAACAGTATGTGTTGTCAATATTCACAAAGAAATTATGTTAGGGTTGGAGTGCTGAGTCCATGCAGCCTTTGCCTGAGAAGAGAGAAAGATATGTGGAAAAAATGGCTTTTGCAATGTAAAAAATTCTGCAACTATTTTAAAGCAAATGAAAAAGAAATGTTATAATTCATAATTTATTTACTGCTATGCCTTAGTTTCCTTGCTTTAGAACTATTAC
This sequence comes from Neomonachus schauinslandi, assembly GCF_002201575.2. NCBI lineage: Eukaryota > Metazoa > Chordata > Mammalia > Carnivora > Phocidae > Neomonachus > Neomonachus schauinslandi. The sequence continues at coordinate 95,809,155 of NC_058410.1, read as the reverse complement.
AGAGAAAGTTCCAGAAAAGTTATGCTAGAACATACAAGTTTTCAAAGTGTTCTTGTAAGATAATAAAATATATTCAGATACCGATATTTCAAAATATAACAATAGAAACATAAAAATTTTGGTTTGAAACTGTAGGTCAACTGCAGATTTTCTATCAAATAAAAATACCTACATTTGTTCCCTAAATATAGTAACCCCTTGGCACCTCTCCAGATGGAATCATCACTGAAAGAAAGTGAGCTTTGTCTTTTGTTCTGTTTCTGATTGAGCTGTTCATTTTTCTGCTTCACATACTCCTGCTTTCCTGAGAGAACACAAGGGACATGCTTTCAGTATAAAATATTTCCAAAGTCTTTTGATTGTTTTGAGTCTCCCCTCCAGGGCCATACTCTGTATGTACAGGATCATTTTTAAAAAATGAGAATACAAAACAGGTGGAAATCGGGAACCAAATAAAACTTTTCAGACCAAAATGTCTTATTTTGATTAGAGCTTTGTTCCTTTTTTATCTAGTTTAAATATTATATTGGCAATGAGATTCTTGAACAATTATCTAGGATTAAAATTTCTGTCAAGATACACATTTCTAGAAACAATGACTGTGAGCAATACGAATATTAAATTCCAAGAGAAATTGTTAATTGCTAATGTGTGATAGCTGAAAAAATTACATCTATGTCATTAGATTTTCATGAAGAGGATTCACTGGTTTAAAAATCTTACAAGATTATATAGAAAAATATTAGACTCCTAGTTGCGGAAATCAAATTAAAAAAAGACAAAAGACATAAAAGTCTTATTCTGCAGGGGCGCCTGGGTGGCTCAGATGGTTAAGCGTCTGCCTTCGGCTCAGATCATGATCCCAGGGTCCTGGGATCGAGTCCCACATCGAGCTCCCTGCTAGGCGGGGAGCCTGCTTCTCCCTCTGCCTCTCTCTCTCTCTCTCTCTCTCTCTCTCTGACTCTCATGAATTAATAAATAAAACATTAAAAAAAAAAAGTCTTATTCTGCAGCCATAACATTGATAATGTGACTTAGTGATTTAAGTTTTTTGAGTTCAAGAAAGCACTCCACAGCTAGGCCTCTATATACCCACCTGGATAGACATCTAAAGGATATTTTTAATAGATAAAACCTAAAAACAAAGTTCTCCAAACACAAATAATATGGCAATAGCTAAGCCTGACATTCAGTTTGAATTGTGATTCAAAACAACCTAGTGAGGCCTAACAGTAAAATAAAACTTCCTCGGGGCGCCTGGGTGGCTCAGTTGGTTAAGCGACTGCCTTCGGCTCAGGACATGATCCTGGAGTCCCAGGATCGAGTCCCGCATCGGGCTCCCTGCTCAGCGGGGGGTCTGCTTCTCCCTCTGACCCTCTTCCCTCTTGTGCTCTCTCATTCTCTCTCTCTAATAAATAAATAAAATCTTTAAAAAAAATTAAAAAAAAATAAAGTTTCCTCTGTGTGGATTTCCACAGGTAAAGCCAACACCCTCTCCTACTTTCTAGTCTTTTAGAATTAAGTATTTTGTGCGTTTTCCCAAGCATTGTGAACCTGCCTAAGCTCCCCATGAAATCAGTCCTGGAGGGAGGATGCTTTGTCATAAAGAAGTCTTCTCCTGATTAGAACGTGGTAAGGCAGGTTCTCTTATTTTAAAACCTTTCTTGTTTATTCTGCTTTATACTCCTCTATTTGTTTTGCTTTTTCTTATTAGGTTTATTGAAAGATAGTTGACATGTAACATTATGTAAGTTTAAGGTATACAACATGTCAATTTCATACATTTATATATTGCAAAATAATTACCACCATAGCATTAGCTAATACCTCCATTTGGTCATGTAATTACCATCTCTTGTATATCATGAGAATATTTAAGATCTACTCAATTAACAACTTTCAGGTATATAATACAGTATTATTGGCTATAGTCAACGTGCTGTATATTAGATCCTTGGACCTTATTAATTTTATAATTGGAGGTTTGTACCATTTGACCAATCTGTCCCCATTTCCTCTACCCTGCCAGTCCCACTTACTGTGTTTCTTTGAGTATAGCTTTTTTTAGCCTTCACATATAAGTGGTATCATACAGAATTTGTCTTTCTGTGACTGACTTGTCTCAGTGTAATGCCCTCAAAGTGCATCTAAGTTGTCAAGTTGTCATAAATGACAAGATTTCCTTTCCCATGACTGAACATACATGTGTGTCCATACCACATCTTCATCCATCAAAGGGCACTTAGGTTGTTTCTCTATCTTGGCTATTGTAAACAATGCTGCAATGAATATGGGGTACAGATAGGTCTTTTTTAAACTTTTTTATTAGAAAAGAAAAAAAATATTACATAGGTCTTAATACCTGGACACCAAATATATTCACGAACAGCGACTATCTTCATGTAAACCGTTCTAGGTAGAAGACGCAGATGGCACTCCTCTGGGGGAGGGGTTCCAGCCCCCACCCCAATCAGCCCCATCCCCTCACAGCTCAACTCTTCGGTACACATAGGGGGACAAGCCAAAGGCAGCCCCCACGTGCATTTTTCTTTCGGGTGTCAAAGATCCCTAAATGATCCCAACATCTACCCTTCCTCCTCTTAGATTCATGCCTTTGTAAGATAGCTGCCTAGGACAGGTCAGTAGTGAAGCTCTGATAAAAAACAAACACAAAAGCTACAAAAACAAGAAACACCTTGGGCCCCTTAAGACCATGAGCTACACAAACTACCTCTGTGACCTCCCCATCTCTCCGGGGCAACTACCAGGAGCACACATCCCTTGCAGAGGCCAGTGCAGCCCAGTCATTCTCCTGACTCTATCAGACCACTGTTGTCTTAATTGTTAGGAACAATAAAAATAATAAGGCACATGTTACATATACATCCAGCCAGAAGCCCCGTTGCCCCCTAAGCCTTTGTTTCATGCTACAGTACTGGGGAGCATGTGCCCCCAACTGCGAGCCGCCTGCACACCTCAGTGAGCTTCCTAGGAACCACAATGTTCCCTCTACCTCAATCTTCTTCCCCTCAGGTGGCTATTGTCCATTTCCTAAGAGTAGGCACCAGTCTCTCAGCTCCTGCCTGCCTAAGTCCACCCCCCAAATTCAGTTGTCTCTGCCATGGGGATGGGGTTGGTCCCCAGGCCCAAGTTCAATACTTCTCAATGAATAGTTCTTGGGAGCTATACAGATATTTCTTGGTGATTTGGAAGCCCATTTGCTCAGGGTCAGGGATGGGCTAAAGCCAGAGATGGAAGGAGTGATGGTGGAGCTGAATAGCCCCTGGATCTTAGGCCAGAGGTATAAGTTCAGACACCGCATGAGGGTCAGCTGGAAGCTGGGTACCAGGCTGGGGTCGAGGGCCTGCTGGCCAATGCTGTGGCATCTCTTGCCCTACAGTACACAGATACCCAGCAGTGCCCCTCACAGACCATGGGGTTTGCTGTAGCCCAGATGCAGTAGTTCCTTGCTCACCTGGCTGACCAGCCAGCTGGGCATTGATGACAGCCATTCTAACGGGTATGAGGTAATATCTTGTGGTTTTGATTTACATTTCCTTGAGGATTAGTGGTGTTGAGCACCTTTCTATGTATCTGTTGGCCATCTGTATGTCTTCTTTGGAAAAATATCTGCTCAGTTCTTTTGCCCATTTTTTAAAAGATTTTATTTATTTGAGACAGAGCGCACGTGCAAGAGAGCATGAGCGGGGCGGGGAAGAGGGAGAAGGAGAAGCAGGCTCCCTACTGAGCGGGGAGCCTGATGCAGGGCTCTATCCCAGGACTCAGGGATCATGACGTGAGCTGAAGGCAGACACTTAACTGAGCCACCCAGGCGCCCCTTTTTGCCCATTTTTAAATTGTGTTGTTTGTTTGCTATTGAGTTGTAGGAGTTCTTCATCTGTTTTACATATCAATCCCTTATCAGATATGTGACTTGCAAATATTTTCTCCCATTCCACGGGTTGCCTCTTTATTTTCCTGATTGCTTCTTTTGATGTGCAGAAGGCTTTTAGTTTGATGTAGTCCCACATAGCCTCTTGTAGTTTATTTTTGCTTTTGTAGCTTGTGCTTTTGATGTCATATCCAGAAAATTGCTTCCAAGACCAATGTAAAGGAACATTTTTCCCTATGTTTTCCTCTAGCAGTTTTAGGGTTTCAGGTCTTCTAAGAGTTTTATCCATTTCAAGTTAATTTTTGTGAGTGGTGTAAGATAGGAGTCCAATTTCATTCTTCTGCATGTGGTTATCCAGTTCCCAACATCATTTATTGAAGAGCCTATCCTTTCCCCATTGAGGATTCTTGGCTCCCTTGCAAATATTACTTGAACACATATGCGAGAACTTATTTCTGGGCTCTCAATTCTGTTCCATTGGTCTATATGTCTATTTTTATGCCAGAAACATTCTGTTTAACTTTGTTGAATAGCTGTATATTCAAGTTTGAAATCAGGAAGCATGATGCCTCCAGCTTTGTTCTTCTCAGGACTGCTTTGGTTCTTTGGGGCTTTTTTAGGATTTTTTTTTTTTTATTTCTGTGAATAATGTCACTGGAACTTTTATAGAAGTTTCATTGAATTTGTAGATGGATTTGGGTAATATGGACATTGTAACAATATGAATTCTTCTAATCCATGACCACAGGATATCTTTCCATTTGTTGTGTCTTTTTCAATTTCTTTCATCAAAGTCTTAGAGATCTACTACCTCCTGGGTAAAATTTATTCCCAAGTATTTTAATGTTTTTGATGATACTATGAATGGGATTGTTTTCTTTATTTTTTGATGTTTTGTTGTTAATGTATAGAAACCCAATTGTTATTCAGCTTTACTAAATTCATTGATAATTCTAGCAGTGTTTTGGTGGAGATTAGGATTTTCTGTATATAAAACAGTATCATCTATAAACAAAGACAGTTTTGCTTCTTTCTTTGATGTCTTTTATTTCTTGTCTGATTGCTCTGGCTAGGACTTCAGAACTATGTTGAATAGAACTGACAAGAAGGGGCACTCCTGTCTTGCTCATAATCTTACAGGAAAAACTTCCAACTTTTCATTAAGCATGATGATGTTTAGGTATATCACACATCACATTTACAGATTTTGTTTTTAAGTTTCATGAACAAAGCTGTCAGGATCATTTCAAAGAATATAAACTTTATAAATCAACATTGGGGCATTTGCCATCTTTAAGATACTGAATTCTCTCCTCTGTGAACATTATATATCTAGCTGTTTGTCCTGATTTCTTTATATTTCTTTTTTTAATTTAAATTCAGTTAGCCAACATATAGTACATCATTAGTTTCAGATGTAGGGTTCAGTAATTCATCAGTTGCATGTAACACCCAGTGCTCATCATATCATGTGTCCTCCTTAAAGTCCATCACCCAGTTCCCCCATTCCCCACCCCTTTGTATTTCTTGAATATCATTTTTAATATGTATAGGTTTTTACATAAAAAATTTAGTATATATTTGGTTTTAACACATATTTGGTTTTAACACATATTTGGTTTCTTCTAGTAATCTATAGTTCTTTTGTTGCTAACTTCAGTATTTTATTTAGTTTGTTAGATATTGAGAATTATATATAGTCTATTAAGCTATTCTGTGTGGGAGCACTGTGATGTTGGATATTTTTTAGCCTAGAACTTTGCTGAATACTTTTATTACTATATATATTCCCATTCCTACTACCACACAATAGTTATTACAAATGATAGGACTCTCTAGGAAAATCCAAGAGAATATATATTCTATCATTATAATAAAACATTTAAAAATACAGATGATTTTTTTAAAGTTCTTTTTTTAAAAGATTTTATTTATTTGAGAGAGAGAGAGAGGAAAAAAACACAAGCAGAGGGAGGAGCAGAGGGAGAGGGAGAAGCAGACTCCCTGCTAAGCAGGGAACCAGATGTGGGGCTCGTCCCAGGACCCTGGGATCATGACCTGAGCCGAAGGCAGACGCTTAAACTGACTGAGCCACCCAGACACCCCTGATTTTTAAAGTTCTAATTACTTTTTATTTTTCTTATTTTATTACATTTATTACAGTGCTAAAACATTGACAGACATCTTGTTTTAGAAAGAGACTCAATTAAAAAGTTCATAATTTAATATAATATTCATTGTAAGGTTTTGGTAGATAATATTCATGAGCTCCAGGAAGGTTCCCATCTACTTTAAAGAGGTTTTATCAAGAACAAGTATTTAGTCTGGTGATGGGTAATAAAGAGGGCACGTACTGACTGGAGCGTTGGGTGTTATACGCAAACAATGAATCATGGAACACTACATCAAAAACTAATGATGGAATGTATGGTGATTAACATAACATAATAAAATAAAAACAAGTATTAACCATTTTCTGCATTCCTTAAGACATGGTTTTCTCTTCTAATCTATTAATATTATGATTACATCAATTTCCTGATATTGAACTAATCTTTATTCATTCCTGGTATAAACCTTGGTGTCTCAGTCAGTTTGGGCTACTATAATAGAATACTATAAACTGCGTGGCTCACAAAACAGCCATTTGTTTCTTACACTTCTGGAGTCTGGGAAATCCAGCATCAAGGTGCCAACAGATCTGATGTCTGGTGAGGTCCCTCTTCCTGATTTGCAGATGGATGTTTTCATGTTGTATTCTTACATGATCAAGAGAAAAATCCATCTCATTTCTTCTCATAAGAACCTAGTCCTACTCGTGAGGCTTCTACTCTTATGACCTAATTACCTCCCAAAAGTTCCCATCTCCTAAAACTATAACAGGAGCTTTAAGATTTCAACATATGACTTGGCTGGGGGTGGGGCACAAATATTCAGTTCATAACAATTGGTCATGTTGTATTCTTTTCCATTTTGTAACAATTTTATAACAGTTTTTCAATTTTATAACAGTTTAAAATATGTGTTAAAACTTTTTTTTTTTTTTCCATTTATGCCCATGCATGTTTTAAAGTTGGTCTGGCTCCAAAACCACTGCACTTAATCTCTATGGTGTACTGCCATTAGTAATGGAAGTTGTTAAATAACAAAAATTCAACAGAGTAAATTTTAAAGATCCAACTGGCTTTACTAACTCAATTAATGAATCAGGCAGCATGCCATCTAGCAAGTAGAGGGGACTTCCAAAGGGCTACAGAAAAGAAGTTTTTAAAGGTAGAGAGGGAGCAGGAAAAAAAATGAAATTATTAGCAAAAAATCCATTGTTTTAAGCAAGGTCACCCTCCTAAGGTAAAGAGAAGAGGTGTATTAGTAAATTTCCTAGTGCTAACCAGGAAATTCCCATGTGGACTGGTTAAAGGTTACATTCTCAAGGGTTGAAACTGCAGTTAATTTAGGTATTAAATCTTGATTTACTGACTTGAGGCCTTTTTTGGCCTCAAGAAATAAGGGATGAAGTTCTGCCATAAGAAATAAAGGATGAAGTTCCATTTCTTGAGCTAATCTGACAAACTGAAATGGCTCTTGTGATTTATTGATTTATTTATATATTTTTTTAAGATTTTATGTATTTATTTGACAGAAAGAGAGAGGGAGCACAAGTAGGGGGAGAAGCAGGGAGAGGGAGAAGGAGAAGCAAGTTCCCCACTGAGCAGGGAGCCCCATGCGGGGCTGGATCCCAGGACCCCGGGTTCATGACCTGAGCTGAAGGCAGCCGCTTAAGGACTGAGCCACCCAGGTGCCCCTGAAATGGCTCTTGTGCTTTAACTCTTCTGTCTCCACTGCCTCTTCCATAGTTCAGGCACAACTCTTCTCTGCTTTGGGGGACCGCAACAGCAGTTTAAATGTATGTATAGGACAGTGGTTTGATCATTAACCATCCAGTCACTCCTGCAAAAACCATGGGAATCAGCTATGCATCTCCCTCTCCCCTTTCTCTCTCTCTCTCTTGCCTTCCATTTTCAGCCAATCATGAGGTCCTACTAGTATTAGCTCCTAAATAATTTCCAATAGCCCTCTTCTCCTACTCTTTATAGTATATGCCCTATACACAAAGCCATCAATAACTCTTGCTTGGTTCGCTGAAAGAGACTACCACCTGATCTGCCTTGTCCTATGTTCCTTACATTGACCCTCTACAGATCTGCCAGAAAGATTTTTCTAAAAATACAAACCTGAAGTTCTAATATCATTTCCCTGCTTAAAATCCTTTGTGTCTCTCCATCACCTACTGGATGAAATCCAAGATTCTTACCAATGCTAGTGAGGCCCTTCATGTTTTGGCATCAGGATATGTTGTGCAGCCTCATTTTTTTATCATTGTCTTACATTATATTTACATGACCATTTTCTTTATGTTGCCATTGTCTTGAAGTTCATATTTCAACAACATAAAACTTGTAGATTCCCTCACTGTTTGTAACTTCCTTGTTCTTACCACAACGTCTTTTCCCCTTGAAAATTTGCCTATATATGAAGTAATTTTTTGTCATCTGAAAGATTGCTTCTTTTATAAAACTACATTTTTGGAATAAAATCATGGTTTCAACTAATAAAGATCTCATTTTAAGAAGTTCTTACACACCTGTAAAAAAACATTTATTTTATGGATTTCCATGCCTGCAGTTCAAATATACAGCCTACATTCAATATAGAATATATTTTTGTTTTAGAATATATTTTCTCTTTGTGAATATTCTTTTTTGCAAATGTTTCAAGCAAGAGTCATTTCAGATTTCTTCTGCATAGACATCTAGTATTATGTTGCCATGCTACCTGAATGGACATTACTTAATTCCTGTTCCACCTTACATCTAACACCAACTGAATTAAATAATTCAACTACAGCTCACTTAAGGAAAATCAGCAGACCTAAGCAAATAAACAAAAATCAGCTTCTGAATTTTTAATTGTTTCACAGACCTTCCAAGTATTCCCCCATTAAGCACACATGTTCTGCTCTTTTTGCATCCTTAGGTACTGTGGTATCAGGTAGTCCTACTTTTCCACAAAGAAATCAAGGAAAAAAAATTCCTTATCATTGATGTAAGAAATAGAGTGTTTCTATTGAAACTGTATATTCTTAGCAGTATTTAGTCACTTTGAAGATAGGTATTGAACATTAAGCATATACTATGTGCTAGACCCTGTGCTAGAAATTATGACTAGTCTTTTTCCTCACTGTTAAGTGGAATACTGACATTAAGTAAGCAGTGTATAGTGCTGCAATAAACATGGAGGTATAGGAATGCCTGGGTGGCTCAGTCGGTTAAGAGGCTGCCTTCGGCTCAGGTCATGATCCCAGGGTCCTGGGACTGAGCCCCACATCAGGCTCCCTGCTCCACAGGAAGCCTGCTTCTCCCTCTCCCTCTGCCTGCCGCTTCCCCTACTTGCGTGCGCTCTCTCTCTCTGACAAATAAAATCTTAAAAAAAAAAAGATGGAGGTAAAGATATCTCTTCAATACTGTTTTCATTTCCTTTGGATATATAGCCAGAAGTAGGATTACCGGATCATAGGGTAGTTCTGTTTTCAATTTTTTGAGGTACCTCCATACTGTTTTCCACTGAGGCTAAACCAATTTACATTCTCACCAACAGTATTAGGGTTCCCTTTGTTCCACATCCTCACCAGTATTTATTGCCTCTTGTCTTTTTGATGGTAGCCATTCTTACAGGTATGAGGTTACATCTCATCATGGCTTTGATTTGCATTTTTCTGATGATTAATGATATTGAACACACATTATTAACAATAGTTAAGATATGGAAACAAGCTAAATGTCCATGAACTGATTAATGGATAAAGAAAATGTGGCATATATATGCAATGAAATATTCTTCAGGTATGAGAAAGAAAGAAATCCTCTCATTACCAACAACATGGATGGACCTTGAGGTCATTATACTAAGTGAAATAAATTAGAGAAAGCCAAATACTGCGTGATATCACCTAAATGTAGAATCTTAAAAAAAATGATAAAGAGTAGAAAAGTGGTTATCAGAGGTGGGGGCAGGTGAGGGAAGTAGGGAGAAGTTAGAAAAAGTGTACAGACTTTTAGCTATGAATGAGTTCTGAGGATCTAACATAAAACATGGTGACTACAGTTGATTACACTGAATTGTATAAGTAAAATGTGCTAAGACAGTAGAACTTATGTTCTCACCAAAAATTAAAAAAAAAAAAAAGTTATGTGAGGCAGTGGATGTGTGGGGGGAATCATTTCACAATGTATACACATATCAAAGCACCATGATGTATACCTTAAGTATATATATTTTTTGGTCAATTATACCTCAAGCTGAAATTAAGACAAATCAGCGTGGAAATACTGTGTGAACAGTAACAAAACCGGGTATATACCATGTGGTACGTGAGCACAGTCCGGAAACACCTGTTAAGGAACTCTTTATAAAGTGTGACTTAAAAGACAAATAGAGATTGTCCAGAGATAGGGGAAAAAATGTACCATAAAGAACAGCCTGTCTGAATGTCTCCAATCCAGAGGATTTGAGTGAAGAGGAGCATGAGAAGCGATAAGGCTGTGGTGGCAGGCCTAGCGCAGCCTAACAAGGGATCTGAGATCTACTTTGAGAACTGAAAGGTGCAGTGGAGTCACTAAAGACTTTAAGAATGTGAGTTCTTACTGTCTGCATAAGGTAACAATGGATTCAAGTTTCATTATTTTGAAATTACTGAAAAATGAATAGTACCCTCTCACAGATACACAATTAAGTTAGATAACAACCAATTTTACCACCTAGTAAAGTACAATAACTTTTTTTTTTATTAAAGTGTAATTAACATACAATGTTATATTAGTTTTAGGGGTATAACCTTATTAACAATTCTGTACATTATTGGGGCACCTGGGTGGCTCAGTCGTTAAGCGTCTGCCTTCAGCTCAGGTCATGATCCCAGCGTCCTGGGATCGAGCCCCGCATCGGGCTCCCCGCTCCTCGGGAAGCCTGCTTTCTCTCTCCCACTCTCCCTGCTTGTGTTCCCTCTTTCGCTGTGTCTCTCTCTGTCAAATAAATAAAATCTTTAAAAAACAAAAACAAAAACAATTCTGTACATTACTTAGTGCTCATCACAGTAAGTATAATCACCCTCTGCCACTGTATAACATTATTACATGATTGACTATATTCCCTATACTGTACTTTTCATCTCTATGACTTATTTATTTTGTAACTGGAAGGTTGTACCCCAATCTCCTTTATCTCTTTCATTCATCCCCCCACTCATCTCCCCTCTGGCAACCACCAGTTCTCTGTATCTAAGAGACTGTTTTTTGGTTTGTTAGTTTGTTTTTTAGGTTGCATATGTAAGTGAAATCATACAGTATTTGTCTCTCTGACTTATACCCTATAAGTCCCATCCATGTTGCTCATTCTTTTTGATGGCTGAGTAATATTCTATTGTGTGTGTGTATAAATAAATGACATCTTCATTCTATTGATGGACACTTGGGTTGCTTCCCTATCTTGGCTATTGAAAATAATGCTATAATAAACATGGGATTGCATATATCATTTCAAATGTTTTTGTTTTATTTGGGTAAATACCCAGTAGTGGAATTACTGGATCATTTGGTATTCCTATTTTTTCTTTTTGAGAAATCCCCGTACTATTTTCTACCGTGGTTACACCAATTTAAATTCTCACCAACAATGTATGAGGGTTGTTTTTACTCTACAGCCTCATCAACACTTGCTATTTTTTGTCTTTTTTATTTTAGCCATTCTGACAGGTAGAAGGTGATGTGTTATTGTCATTTTAATGTTCATTTACTTGATGATTAGTCACATGGAGCATCTTTTCATGTGTCTATTGGCCATACGCATGTCGTCTTTGGAAAAGGTCCTTCAAGTCCTTGGCCAATTTTTAATTGGATTGTTTGTTTTTTTGGTGTTGAGTTGTGTAAGTTCCTAAATATTTTGGATATTAACTCATTAGATGTATCATTTGTGAATATTTTCTCCCATTCAGTAGGTAGCCATATCATTTTGTTTATGGTTTCCTTCACTGTGCTAAAGCTTTTTATTTTGGTATAGTCCCAATATTTTATTTTTGCTTTTGTTTCCCTTACCGGAGGAGACATAGCTAGAAGAATGATGCTAAGGCTGATGTCAAAGAGATTACTGCCTGTTTTCTTTGAGGATTTTTATGGTTTCATGTCTTATAATTAGGTCTCTAATCCAAAGTGGTCCAGTTTCATTCCTTTGTGTGTAGCTGTCCAGTTTTCCCAGCACCATTTGTTGCAGAGACTGTCTTTTCCCCCTTACATATTCTTGCCTCCTTTATTATAGATTGGCCATGTAAGTATGGATTTATTTCTGGGCTCTCTATTCTGTTCCATTGATCTATGCATCCGTTTTTGTGCCAGCACCATACTATTTTGATTACTATAGTTTTGTAGTAAATCTTGGAATCTGGCATTGTGATACCGCTAGCTTTGTTCTTCCTTTACAGAATTGTTTTGGCTATTTGGGTTCTTCTGTGGTTCCATACAAATTTTAGCATTATTTGCTCCAGTTCTGTGAAAAATCCTGTTGGTATTTTGATGGGGATTGCATCGAATCTGTAGACTGCTTTGTTTAGTAAGGACATTTTAATGATATTAATTCTTCCAATCCATGAACATAGAATAGCTTTCCATTTGTGTCATCTTCAGTTTCTTTAATCAATGTTTTATAGTCTTCAGAATACAGATTTTTTTCACCTCCTTGGTTAAGTTTATTCTTAGGTGTTTTATTCTTTCTGGTAACGTGTAAATGGAGTTGTTTTCTTAATTTCTCTTAAAGTACAATATCTTATAAAAGGTGCTCAACAGATGTTTGATGAATTCCTGAGGAACACAGAAAAGTTCTTTTATAATGCAATGTTGCCACACCCAGTTAATTACCTACCTCAGACACAGATTTAGAGAGGAAGCCAACCTTCCAGTGGAAAGGTAGAATGATTGAATGATATTCTTGAATCTGGTATGGAGGCTAGACTGCCTGTTAGGTGATATATGGAGCAAATATGAAGAGTGAGAAAAGATAACATTTCCAATGATTAATATGTACCCACATTCACTTAATCCTCACAACTGCTCATGAGTAGGTACTATTGATATCCCAAATTTACAAGTCTGAAAACATGGGGTCTGGGGAACTTAAGTAATTTTCCCTAGGCCGCAGAGTCAATTAGAACCTAAACATTTAGATTCCAGAGGCCCTGCTTGTACTACTGTTCTATATTCTCCCATTTAGGAGCTAAGCTACTATAGATAAAATCAGAAAAAAAAAAAGTGAGTTGGCTTACCAGAAGTAATAGCTGTGCTTTATTTTTAAATGATGCATTTATTTATGTATTTGCAGATTTATTTTGATTAGGGACCACACAAGATGTTTGAGGATAGAGAAAGCATGTATTTACAGACCTATATTTCATTGTGCATATTTCCTTTATTCTCTAATTCATTTTATGAGTTTCATTCCAGGGCTCTTAAGATAGTATTTTGAAATTGGGACAAATATATTAATGCTGAAATGAGGAACTTCATGGAAATAAAAACAAAAAAACAAAAACTGGAAAAAAAGTTTTCAGAAGACTTAAAATGACAAAGGCCAAAACTGTCAAAGAGAAATTTGAATTTGAAGCAAGGGGATATGCTACATGAAGTAGGGAGCAGTAGGCAGAATCTGCTTGGAAGCCGAAGTGAGGAATAACCAGTCCAAATCCTGGCTATGTTTTACCACTGTTCTGTACACCTTGTAGACACTGCAAGACAGAGGCAGCTTCTACAGTCCATTGATCTTGAAGCCAGATATTTATGCAGTGACCCTCAAGGTTAGTTATCAATAACATGGAAATATACGTATGAAAATAGTTGTATTGTTTTTATTCCTTTGATTATTTGAAATATTCAATGCAAGAGCGGGGGAAGTGCTTGAGAGCTAGTTAGCAGAGAGGGAAGGACAAACAGAACGGGAGGAAAAAACACTTGCTACCGTTTGCAATTTTCACTGGCCAAATGGAACCCAAGTAAAAGGGGGCAAGTTACTAAACGCAAGCATAAACAAATAATCCACGGGGCTTCTTACATCATGGGGGTGAGGCAGGTGCGTATTCATCTTTTGGCACATTTGGGAAATGAAAGTTCTATTCTTTATTCAAAGGCCATTAAGTTATTTACAACTCGATCTAGAGGTTTCGTATTTATTATTGTGAAGTATAAAGCCAAATGTCCCTTTTTCAGGAGCACCAAAGATTAACAGATTAGAATGTTTTCCACATGTCCATTTTTACTGTCAAGAGAATTTTAAAGAAGTTTTCCAGCTTCCGCAGCTGAACCAGATGTCAGTGGGTCCCACAGTGAAATGAGATTGGCAGAGTAGCCTCATGACCCTGGGGTGGTTTTATCAGAGATCAGTTTAATGTCTAAGAGCCATTCCTTGCTGAAGACTGTTCAAGTTTTTGGGTCCAATCTGCCACAATTACAGAAATCTGCTGACTTGGTTGAACGACTGAAACCAAGCAATATTTCTTATAACTTTTCTCACATGACACTGTAATTGTTGTTTGTGTTGGCACAAGAAAAGTAAAGGGTCTTATTTCCACTGTGAGTTTCCGGTCTCTGATTTCAGGAACATCAGTAGAGAATATTTTACCAGCCACATTTTTTGTTGTGTAAATAGTCCTGGTGATTTATCCTATAGGTCCCTCCAATGTGTTCTCAAATGACCCAGGGCTGAAAGATAGTGGACGGACACATTATAAAATAACTGTGTTAGCACAATAATGTTTTATATTTTCATTGCTATCTTTGGTTCAGGATTTCATGGCCAAAAGTCCAAATGTGGTTACAGTGACATATTTCATTCTTTCTTTCTTTAACTTTTAATTTTCCATTGTTAATGTAAAAAGCATATTTAAAGGGGACATACAGTTTAAAACATAATAAAATGAACATATTTCTTTCCACACAGTTGAAGAAATACAGCATCACCAATATTTTTGAATCCCCCTGCAAGCTCTCCTTGATTACATGCACCCTCTCTTACAGAAAATTCTGCAAATCATTGTTTTTCTTTATAGTGTTACAATATAATATGATTGTTAATTTTGCATATTTTTGAACTTCACATAACTGAAATATTGCTTTAGGTATTCTTCAATAATTTGCTTTTCTTCACCCATTATTAGTTTGAGATGAATCCTGTGATTGCACATAGCTCTAGATATTCCTTATCATAGCGTATTTCATTGTGTGAATACGCCCTATTTTACCCAATTCATTTGAGATGAAATTAAGGCTGACTTAGTTTTTATTATTAACAGTTTGCTACAAACTCTTTTGCTCTGTCTCCTGTTGTACATGTACAAGAGATTTTCTAAGTTTATATCTCAGAATGAATTGCTGGATCATAGGCTATATACATGCTCGAAATTACTATGAAGAGCCAAACTTTTTCAAAAGTGGTTCCCTTTTGTGTGTAAATACCCTTTTGGACACAAAAGTGTTCCCTTTTGTGTGTAATACCTAATGGAGTCCTTTGACCATTTTCCTACTTTTTTTTTTCACTTTTTTTTTTTTTTTTTTTTAAGGAAACTCTTTAAGTATAACATACATACATATAAAGAAGAGCACAAATCCTAAGTGTACGGATCAATGAGTGTTCATAAGCCCACCCACATCAGAAAGTAGAATATTACCAGTCCAAGATGCCCCCCTGACACTTCCCCTCCCACATTATGCTATTCTCATCTTAACATCTATCACTGTGGATGAGCTTTGTGTTTTTGAATGTTAGGTAACTGTAATCTAATAAATACTTTATCATGGGTCTTCTCTTGCTCATCAAGTTTTCTTAAAATTCAAACATGTTGTATGTAGCAGTGTTTTGTTAATTCTATTATATAGATGTACATACCATCAACTATATAAGTTTTATTGCTGACGTACATTTGAGTTCCAATTTGGGGCTATTACAAAGAGTATTAGTGTGAAAATTCTTGAACATACTTCTTTATGGTGAGTAAGCGTATACATTTCTGTTGGTATATATTTAGGAATGCAATTGCTGAGTTTTAAAGTATACATATGTTAAAAAGTGGTGGTATCAATTTAAACTCCCACCAGCACTGTGTGAGAATGCCATCTGTTCAAAATTCTTGCCAATACTTACCAGACATTATAATTTTAGCAATTCTTGTGGCTATCCAGTGGTATCTCACTGTAGCTTTAATTTACATGTATCTGATTAATGGAGTTGAGTACCTCTTCATAGCTTAATGACCACTAGTAAATCTTCTATTGTAATATGTCTCTTCAACTCATTTGGTCATTACTCTCTTGGGTTTTTAATTTTTCTTCTTTTTCTTTTTTTTTAAAAGATTTTATTTATTTATTTGAGAGAGAGAGCGCAAGAGAGCCCGAGTGGGGGGGAAGGGATAGAAAGAGAAGGAGAAGCTGACCTCCTGCTGAGCAGGGAGCCTGACGTGGGTCTAGATCCCAGGCCCCTGGGATCATGACCTGAGCTGAAGGCAAACACTTTGACTGAGCCACCCAGGCATGCCAGTATTTATTTTTTCATAGATTAGTAGGAGCTCTACATGTAGTCAGTATTACTATTCCTTTGTCAAATATATGAATTACAAATATGTTTCCCCATATTGTGGCTTTTTTTCACTTTCATAATGCATCTTTTTATTCTAATAAACTTAATATTTTAGGGCAGCTTTAGATTTTCTGAAAAATGTGAATATAGTACCTAGAATTATCATATTAACTTACCCAATTGCCATAACCAATTACTCCTATTAACATATTTTATTAGTATGTATCTTGCTCTTTTGGGGTGGAATATTCTACAAATGTCAATTAGAATAAATTGGTTGATAGTGCTGTTCAGATCAACTCTATCCTTACTGATTTCCTGCTTGCTTGAGCTATATATAAATTACTGAAAGAGGTATGGCAAAGTCTCCAAATATAATAGGGAATTTGTCTATTTCTTGTTTAACTTCTGTCAGTTTTGCCTCAAATTTTGATGCTGTGCTGTTAGATGCATATATATTTGCAATTGTTATTTCGTCTTGGATACTTATCCTTTTGTCATTATTAATATGCTTGCTTATCCATGGTAATTTTCCTTGTTGTGAAGTCTGCTTTGTCTGAAATGAATATTGCTACCCCACCTCTCATTTGATTGGTCTTAGTATGGTGTGTGTGTGTGTGTGTGTATATATATATATATATATATATATATATATATATATATATATATATGAGTATTCATGTTTAAAGGGGATTTCTGGTAGACAACAAATAGTTGGGTCTTATTTTTTATCCACTCTGACAATCTCTTTCTTCCAATTGGTGCATTAATATAATATGTATTAATGTATATATAATGTATATACAATGTATATGCAAATACATTTGAAATGATTAGAGATTATAGGTGGATTAATATCCACCATGTTTGTAAATGTGTTCTACTCCTGGCATTTAAAAAAAAAAATTTCTCCATCTTTTTCAGCCTTCTCTGGTTTTAACCGGGCATTTTATATGACTATCATATCTCAGTTTATCAATTATAATTCTTTTTTTTAAAATCAGTGTAGGTTTGAGTATTTTTTAAATTTTTATTATTATGTTCAATTAGCCAACATATAGTACATCATTAGTTTTTGATGTAGTGTTCAACAGTTCATTAGTTGCATATAATTCTTTTTTTTTTTTTTAAGAGTATTTATTTATTTGAGACAGAGAGAACGAGAGAGAGCACATGAGAGGGGGGAGGGTCAGAGGGAGAAGCAGGTTCCCTGCTGAGCAGGGAGCCCGCCCGATGCGGGACTTGATCCAGGGACTCCAGGATCATGACCTGAGCCGAAGGCAGTCGCTTAACCAACTGAGCCACCCAGGCGCCCCAGTTGCATATAATTCTTTAAACAGTTTTTAGTGATTTCCCTAGACTTTCCAATACACATTTTTAACAAGTCTAAATTCACCTTCAAGTAATTCGATAGCATTTGTGTGTAGTGCTGGTACCTTATAACAGAGTATTCCCAATTCTTCCCTCTGATCCCTTTTAACATTGCTGTCATTTATTCTTAGGCTAAAATTACTCTACACTCTGTAACTACTATTACTTGGAACAAATGGTTGTCTATTAGATGTATTAAGAGTATTTTGAATAAAAGAATTGTATTTTACTTTCATTTATTGCATCTCTGCTCTTCCTTTCTTACATAGATCTGATTTTTCGGACACACATAATTTTCCTTATCTATGAAGAATATCTTTCACATTTTTAGTAGGGCAATTTATTGATGATGAAATAATCAGTTTTTGTCTGAAAAAGCATTTGTTTCTCTAACACCTATGAAGAGTAATTCTTTTGAATACAGAATGCTAGAATTGTGGGATTTTTCCTTCAACATTTTAAATATTTCACCCTACTTTCTGTTGCTGGCACAGTTTCTAATGAGAAATCCAATGTAATTCTTATGTTTCTATACAAGTAAGATGTTTATTTTCCTCTGGCTGCTTTTAAGATTTTTTTCTGTCTTTAGTTTTCTGAAATTTGAATATGATATGCCTAGGTGTAGATACTTTTGTATTTATTTATCCTGCTTGGTGTTCTCTGTGTTTCTTGGATCTGTGGTTTGGTGTCTGCCATTAATTTTGAAATATCCTCACATATTGCTTCAGCTATTTCTTCTACTCTGTTCTCTTTTTCTTCTCCTTCTGGTATTCCAATAACACGTGTTACACCTTTTAAAATTGTCCCACGGTTGTTGTATAGTCAGTTTTTATTCTTTTCCATTATTTTCCTCTTTGCATTTAGGTTTTATGAAGCTTCTTTTGACATATTTTTAAGCTCACTGATTCTCTCCTTGGCCATGTGCAGTCTACTGATGAGTCCATCAAAAGCATTCATTTCTATTACTTTCCTCCCCTTGAATTTCCTTTCAATTCCCTTCTTAGAGTTTCCATCTCTATGCTATATTCACAACTCTTTTTATTTTTTTTGCAGTTTCTACTTTTGCAATTAAAGCTGTTAACATTGTAATTATAGTTACTTTAAATTCCCTGTCTGAATATTCTAACATCTGTATTATATCTGAGTTGTTGTTTTTTTTTCCTATCCCGTTAGTAAGACATGAAGTCTGGCAGGGACTGGAGTGGGATGGATATCCTTCCCCAACTGGGATAAGGCTCTGGTAAGGTCTTTTTCCCTAGAGAATAGGCCCTTGAAGGGAGAATGCTCTGGTAATATTACCTAGTGAATATTCTTCTGCTCTCCTTGCCTAAACCATGCGAAGATCTTGTTTCTCTCTCTCCCACTCCCTCTGCTTGTGCTCCTTTGCTTCTCAGCTCCTTGCTACTAGAACTTGGTGGGGTTCCTTGAGGTAAAACTTAAGAAATTGTGATGACTCCTTTGAGACTGGCTCTAGGGGTTTCTCCACCTCCTGCTTATCCATGCTTAGCCTCCAGCAGTCTGTCAAAAGTATCATTTAAATGTGTCTAATAGTAAGGAGATCTCAGCTGTGCATCTCTGGATTTGTCTATCTCCAGATTTCAGGACAGAAGCTTGCCCTGCAATGTCAGTTCTCTGATGGGTCCAAGAAAAGTCCTTTATTTTGTTAGAATTTTTTTCTTATTTTAAGGATGAGGGTGATGATTCCAAGCTCTTTACATGTGGAGCTGATACCAGGGTTTTATAATATATCTTTTTTATGGACAGAAAATTCTAATTTTAATGTTGCCTGCTAATTGATCTTTTTCTATCTTGTTAACTCTTTATTATGTAATAAATCTGTCTATGCAAATCATTTTCTTTCATGTTATTTACTTCCACACTTAGATGTAGAAGCCACTGGGACTTGATTTTGTGTACAGTGTGAGGTAAGGGTTAAGACTTTTTTTTTTTTTTCCCGTGTGGATATCTCATTGAACAAGCACCGTTTATTGACAAAATAATGTTTTTCCCACTCAACTGTGTTGATGCTTTTATCACAAATCAAATAACTGTATGTATTTGAGTCTCTTTTTTAAAAGCTTTCTATTTTGTTATTTTGGTTCATATGTGTATCCTTACATTATTTGTTGTCTTCTTGATTTTTATCTTCATAATAACATTCTGATATGTTCCCCAGATTTGAAATTCCTCTTTTAGATTGCCTTGACTATTTTAGATCATCTGTAGGCTAACATCAATTTTAAGAAATACTTGCTGATTTCCACCACCCATCCCCCCCCCCCCAAAAAACCAAAACAAAACAAAAAACCTGCTGGAAATTGTATTGGGCTTGCATTGAATGTATAAATCAATTTGGTGAAAACCAGTATATGCACAATACTAAATATTTCATGCCAGAAGTTTGTCTCTCAATATTTAGAACTTCTTTCCATAAAATAATCTGTTACCTTCTACAAAGCAATTGCACGCGTCTGTGGTTAGATTTATGCCTTATTTGATATTTTAATAATACTACAATGGGAAATGTCCTTTGTAATGAAGTATGTTATTGGTATCTATAGGTATACTGGTCATTTTTGTATATGGCATGTGTATTCTTCAGTCTTCTTAAACAGAATTACTGATTTTAATAATTTATTTAAAAATTCTTTTAAGATATTGAATATACAATGATAACATCTGAAATAATGAAAATTTTATGTCCTCCGTTCCAATCTGTATACCTTATAAGTTCTTGTCCTTTACTGAACTGGATAGAACCTCCTACTTTCTTAAGCATGTTGAATAATTTTCTGTATCATTTCAGATGATCATAAGATTTCTTTTTTATTAATGTTGATAATTCCGCTGATTGATTTTAGAATGTTTTATTAAAACTTCTGGAATATAACTTGGTGGAAATACATTAGTGGTTTTTTTTTTTATGTCAGTGGATTGCATTCAAAGGATTTTTTTTTAAAGATTTTATTTATTCATTTGAGACACACAGATACAGAGAGAGAGAGAGAGCATGAGCAGGGAGAGAGGCAGAGGGGGAGGGAGAAGCAGGCTCCCTGCTGAGCCAGGAGCCCGATGTGGGGCTCGATCCCAGGACCCTGGGATCATGACCTGAGCTGAAGGCAAACGCTTAACCATCTGAGCCACCCAGGTGCCCCCATTCAAAGGATTTTATTTAGGACATCGTGAAATAGATTTGACTATGATTTTTCTTGTACTATTCTCCTAAGTTTTGTTGACAAGGTTATACTGGATTCATGAAATGATTTTGGAGGAGAACAGTGGAATTGAGCATCTAATATCACACTGGGGCCTCAATAACTTCAGTTGCACCCGAAGCAACTCAAGAATTTGCTTCCCTAGTGTTTAAGATTTGTTTTTAAATTTTAGGCAAGTGAACAAAAATTGAATAGTGAGAAACACTGAGCACCAAATGTATGGTATAGACATACACTGAGATAACAATGTCTTCTTTTTTTAAACTTTTATAGTGATTCCTAATACATTTTCTAATGCTGAACCTAACTTGAATTCTTAGAATGAAACAAAGTTCTTGGTTGATGAATTATCTTTTTACATATTACTGTATTTTGTTTACTAATTATTTAGGATATGACATCAATGCTCATGAGTGAGAATGGCCATAATTGTCCTTTTATATACTGTCCTTGGTGGATTTGGGAACCAGAAGCATATTACTTATAAAATGAAATGAGTGGCTCAGTGGGTTAAGTGCCTGCCTTTGGCTCAGGTCATGATCCCAGGGTTCTGGGATCAAGCCCCACATTGGGCTCTCTACTCAGCAGGGAGCCTGCTTCTCTCTCTCCCATTCCCCCTGCTTGTACTCTCTCTGTCAAATAAATAAAACCTTAAAAAAATAATAAAATAAAATGAAATGGGTTAGGTTCTGCATTTCAATATTGTCTGAAAATGTTTGTGTAATACAGAAACTACTTTCTTTATGTTCAATACAACTTAACCATAAAAGCATCTGGGTCTGATGTTTTCATTGTGGAAAAAATGTAAATTATTTCAATGCAGATCTATTTCTTTTTTCCATTTCTGATAATTCATATCATTGTATGAATTTTCTTTTCACCTAATTTTTCAAATATGTTGATATAATCTTTTCTTATGTTTTCTTTACTGTAACATTGTACATTCCTTCCATCTTCTCATCTCTCCTTATGACATCAAAAATGAGATGTGAAGAAGCTCATGAAGCCATTCAAAGTTTCACAGAAAAGTAAGAAACTATAGAACTTAGGAAGAAGCAGAGCCACATTTCCACAAGAATTTAAAACAGGAGAGAAATGAAAGAACAAATGAAAACAAGTAGATACGAATGAACTTAGAGATTTATCTGTGAGACATGGTAGAGTGAAGTCTTAAAAATTTGCAGAGCAGTAACCTCTTTGGGTGAATGGATTATAAAAGAACAAATATGTGTTAAAAATGAGTTATTACCAAAATATTGCATGTAACCAAAATAGTTCTTGAAGATGAAAATATTAAAGGAAATATAAAAACAGACATGAATCTAGGTTAATAATCACACAGATGTTTAAACATTTTATATATTTGTTTAGATTTTTAATGATGTAGCAAAGCTCTCAAAATACTAGTGAGGCACTGCACTCCAGGTCATTCTCCTTGTCTTAGGTGGAGTGAAAATTTGCATTTGAAATGACATCTTCTTTATTAATCATTAAACTAATTTTTTCCAGTTTTGAGATATAACTAATATAGATGAGTGCATAAGTTGAAGGTGTACAGCATAATGGCTTGACTTACATATATTGGGAAATATTACAATAAGTTTAATTAGCATCCATCATCTCATATAGATATATTAAAAAGGGGAAAAGCAAAAAGATAAAAATTTTCTTGTGATAAGAACTCTAACTTTTAATACTGTTGTATGATATATATATAAATGTTGTTAACTATAGTCCTCACGCTATATACGTCACCAGTATCTATTTATCTTATAACTTGAAGCTTACACATTTTGAAGACAGTTCCCCAATTTCCCTTCTCCCCTTCCCTCACTTCTGATAACCACAAAACTGATCCTTTTTTTTTTTTATGAGCTTGTTTTTTTTTTCCTGTAGGTTTTTAGTTTGTTTTTTAGATTCCATATGTAAGTGAGGTTATACAGTATTCCCTTTCTCTTTGTTTGCCTTATTTCACTTAACATAATGTCCTCAAAGTCCATCTATGTTGTCACAAATGGAAGAATTTCTTCCTTTTTTATGGCTGAATATTCCACATTGTACATTTCACAGCTTTATCCACTCATCTGTCAATGAACACTTAAGTTGTTTCCATATCATGACCATGGTAAATACTATTGCTGCGCACATGGGGGTGCAGATGAAAAGGTTATACCAACATACCTGAAAAGTTAGGTGAAATGAAAATGCATAGAATGATATAAATTATCAGAGAAAAAAAGAAATAAAACATCATTGAATGAGTAGTTTGCATATTTCAGATTACTATTTTCATTTCTTTGAATGTAGTCCCAGAAGTGGAAGTGCTGGATCATAAAGTAGTTCTATTTTTAATTTTTTGAGAATCCTTCATTCTTTTTTCTATAGTGAATGTACCAGTTTACAATCCCAGCAACAGGGTAAAAGGGTTCCCTTTTCTCCACATCCTCATTAGCATTGGTTATCTCTTGTCTTTTTGATGACGGCCATTCTAACAAGCATAAAGTAATATCTCATTGTGGTTTAGATTTGTATTTCCCTTATGATTAGTGATGTTGAGAGTGATGTTGAGTGAAATGCACCTGTTGGCATTTGCATATTGTCTTTGGAAAAATGTCTGCTCAGGTATTTTGCCCATTTTTAAATTGGATTGTTTTTTTGCTAATCGAATTGCTATTTGCTATTGTAGGAGTTCTTTATATCTTTTAGATACGAACTCCTTATCCAGTATGTTTGCAATGACTTGTTCCCATTCCATAGGTTGTCTTTTTACTTTGTTGATAGTTTGTGCTGTGCAGACACTTTTTAGTTTGATATAGTCCCACTTGTTTTTTATTTTGTTGCTTGTGCTTTAGGTATCCTATCCAAAATATCATTGCCAAGATCTGTGTTAAGGAGCTTTCTTCCCTGTTTTCTTCCAGAAGTTTCATGGTTTCACATTTTATATTTGTCTTTAATCTGTTTTGAGTTCCTTTTTGTGAGTGGTATAATACAAGTGTCTAGTTTCATTCTTTTACGTGTGAACATCCACTTGTCCCAGCACCATTTATTACAGGGAGTATCTTTTCTCCATTGAGTATAATAGTTGAACATATTTCTTGGGTTTATTTCTGGGCTCTCAGTTTTGTTCCATTGATCTTTTTTAATGCCAATACTATACTCTTCCTTTTGCCTTTATTTTATTTTATTTTATTTTTTTTTATTTTTTTTTTTGCCTTTATTTATTTTATTAAGTATGGTTGACAATGTGACATTATTTTCAGGTGTACAACTCTGATTTGACAACTTTATACATTATGCCCACCACAAGTGTAGCTCCCATCTGTCACCATACAAGGCTACTGCAATACCATTGACTATACTCCCTATGCTGTGCCTCTTATCCTCATCACTTACTCATTCCATGACTGGAAGTCTGTATCTCCCACTCCTCTTCATCCATTTTGCCCATCCCGCACCCCTTTCTCCTCTCACAATTATGTTTGTTCTATTTAGGAGTCTGTTTCTGCTTTTTTGTTGTTTTTTGGTTTTTTTCTTTTTAATTACACATATAAGTGAAATCATATGGCATATGTCTCTGTCTGACTTATTTCACTTCACATCATGCCTTCTAGGTCCTTCCATACTGTTGCAAATCGACCTCATTCTTTTTAATGGCTGAATAATATTCCACATTTTCTTTATTCACCCATCTTTGGGTTGCTTCCATATCTTGGTTATTGTAAATAATGATGCTGGAAACATAGGGTGCATGTATATTTTCAAGTTAGTGTTCTCATTTTCTTTGGGTAAATACTCAGTAGTGGAATTACTAGATTTGTCATTTCTACTCTGTACTCTTTGAGCAACCTCCATAATTTTTTCCATAGAGGCTTGCACGAATTTGCATTCCCAGCAACAGTACATGAGGGTTCCTTTTTCTCCACGTGCTCGCCATTACATATTTCTTTTTGATTCTAGCCATTCTGACAGGTCTGAGATGATATCTCATTGTGATTTTGACTTGCATTTCCTTGATGATTAGCCATGTTGAGCATCTTTTCATGTGTCTGTTGAACAAGTGTATGTCTTCTTTGAAAAAGGATTATTCAGATCCTCTGCCCATTTTTCAATTGGATTATTATTACTTGGTTTTGAGTTGTAGAAGTTATGTTTTTAATTTTATTTATTCATTTGAGACAGATACAGAGAGAGAGTGAGCAGGGGGAGAGGCAGAGGGAGAAGCAGACTCCCTGCTGAGCCAGGAGCCCGATGCAGGGCTCAATCCCAGGACCCAGAGATCATGACCGAGCTGAAGCAGACGCTTAACCATCTGAGCCCCCTAGGCGCCCCTATTTTATTTTTTTAAAGATTTTATTTATTTATTTGACACAGAGAGACAGAGCCAAGTAGGCAGAGTGGCAGGCAGAGGGAGAGAGAGAAGCAGGCTCCCCACTGGAGCAGGGAGCCCAGTGTGGGGCTCAATCCCAGGACTCCAGGATCATGACCTGAGATGCTTAACTGACTGAGCCACCCAGGCACCCCTGTTCTTTATTTTAGATATTAACCCTTTATCAAATATAATTTATGAATGTCTTCTCCCATTCAGTAGATTGCCTTATCAATTTTTGTGGTTTCTTTCACTGTGCAAAAGCTTTTTATGTTGATGTAGTCCTAATAGTTATTTTTGGTTTTGTTTCCCTTGCCTGAGCAGACATACCTAAAAAATGTTGCTAAGGCTGATGTTAAAGAGGTAACTGCCTTTGTTTTATGGCTTCAGGTCTCACATTTAGATCTTTAAGGATCCTTGATACCTTATGTTGTTGTTTGAGCATCTGAGTAAGTGGTCTCCTCTTCCAGAATTTGCAGGTTCTCATTGTCAGAAATAGTTCTCCAACAGTTTGCTCAGTTTTGGTTCTGAATATGTTGTATTGCAATGTCCTTGTCCAGGTGGGACCTACTAGTATTGCCTGTTTTAGGGTGAGTCAAATGGTCATGCTTGAGGTCGGGGGTGAGTGTGCCACTGGCTGAAAACAGTTGGATAGGACTGCCGGCTTGGTTCCATACCGAAATATTGCCTTAAGTCTCTAGTCAAACTTATTAGATGGTCATGACTGGGTAGTATAGTCAGTATTAGGTGGGGCTATGAATTAGCTTCCCCACATGGGCAGGGCAGCAGGAGAAGACCCAGGGCCTGTATGGGTTGTTGTATGGGGGCTCTAATCAGGCAAAAGTGTACACTGAATTCCCTGGTCCATGGAGGCCACCAGTTTTCTCTGCAGGTAAGGAAAGCCACAAGCTGTGTTCTCTGTTTAAGTGCCATGTAAGCAGGGTTGGTGGAAGGGCTGAAGGCTGTAGTCAGCAATAAGGGGCTAAAAATTCATTTTCCAGCCTGGGTACAGTGGAAGAAGTGGCTTAAAGGCCGGTAATGCTTTTGGTTAGTGAATTGTTTTATAAAAATAATTTTGAAAAGGATTTAAGGTGCCATATTTTTGTTATAAATTATTCTATGTATTTAAACTAAAAAAATAGTTCAGTAACCCCCCCACACCACCAATATATTCTCTGTATCTGAGAATTTTTTTTTTTACATTCTAGATATAAGAAAGATCACATACAGTATTTATCTCTGTCCTGACTTATTTCACTTGGCAAATGCCCTTGAAATCCACTGCTGCTGCAAATGGCACAATTTCATTTTTTATGGCTAAATAATGTTCTATTGTATATATAACATCTATCAATTCATCAGTGAGCACTTAGGTTGCTTCCATATTTGGCTATTGAAAATAATGATTCAATAAACATGGTGCTTCATATATCATTTTTTTTCTAGTATTTTTATTTTCTCCAGATAATTTCCACTTCAAAGTGGAATTGCTGGATCACCTGGTAGTTCTAATTTTAATTTTGTTGAGGTACATCCATACCATTTTCTATAATGGATGCACCAAATTACTTTCCCACCGACAGTGAATGAGGGTTCTCTTTTCTTCACACTCTCATCAACACTTCTTGTCTTTGTAATAATAGCCATGCTAATAGATCTGCCTAGATATCCCATTCTGAGTTGATTAATATTTCCCTAATTAGTGATGATGAGCATCTCTTCATTTACCTGGTGACCATCATCTATGTGTCTTCTTTGGAAAAATGTCTATTCATATCTCTTGCCCATTATTTAATCACTCAGTAGGCTGCCTTTTCAGTTGGTTGATGAATTTCTTAGTGTAATGCAGTCCCACTTGTTTGCTTTTGCTTTTGTTGCTTTCGTTTTGTTGTCAGAGTCAAAAAATCATAGCCAAGACTCCTGTCAAGAATATAACTGCCTATGTTTTCTTTTAGAAGTTTGGTGGTGTCATGTCTTACATTAAGTCTTTAATCCATTTTGAAATAATTTTGGTGTAAGATTCTAGTTTACAATCTAATTTTCCCAACATCATGTATTGTAAAGATTTTCCTTTCCCGATTGAATATGTTTGGGTCTTCTGTCATAAAATAATGGACCCTATATTTGTGGGTTTATTTCTGGATACCATTGATCTATGCATCTATTTTTATGCCAATACCACTACTTTAATTACTATAGGTTTATAATACGTTCTGACATAACAGAGTATTATGCCTCTATCTTTGTTTTCTCAAGATTAAAGTTTTTATTTTAATTGCAATTAATTGCATGCATTATATTGGTTTCAGGTGTACAATAGTGTGTAAACCTTTCCATCCATCACTCGATGCTTATCAAGATTTATTAAGTGCACTCCTTAACACCCATCACCTATTTAACCCATTCTCCCACTCACTTTCCTCTTTGTGCATTTCTTTAATTCCACATCTGAGTGAAATCATATGGTACTTTTATTTCTCGGACTTATTTCACTTAGCATTATACTATCTACCTCCAACCATGTCATTGCAAATGGTAGGATTTCATTCCTTTTTTTTAATGGCTGAATGGTATTCCTGGGTGTATGTATACACACACCCACACATATCTCCTTTATCCATTCATCATTCAATGGACACTGAGCTGCTTCCCTAGCTTGGCTATTGTAAACAATGCTGCTATAAACATAATGTAGTTCTCTTAACTTTTTGAGGAACCCCCCCCCCATTTTTATCCAGTGACTGCACCAGTTGTGGTTCTATACAAATGTTAAAACTGTTCTATGAAAAATGCCATTGGAACTTGAGGGTCTAGATTGCTTTGGGTAATATGGACATTTTAATAATATTGTCCATGAACATGGAATATTTTATAGTTTTCAGTGTATAAGCCTTTAACTTCTTTGGTTAAATTTATTGCTGCACCTTTATTGAATTTGTTATTTCGAATTTGTTATTTCTAGTGTTTTTTTTTTTTTGGTTAAGTCTTTAGGCTTTTCAATATGTAGTATGTCATCCACAAATAGTGACACTTTACCTTCTTCCTTTCCAGTTTGGATCCTTTTTATTTCTTTTTCTTGCCTTACCACATTGACTAGGACATCCAGTACTAGTTAAATAAAAGTGGAAAGAGTGAGCATCTTTGTCTTATTCCTGATCTTAGAGAAAAAGCTTTCAACTTTTCATTACTGAGTATAATGTTAGCTGCAGGCTTGTCCTATCTAGCCTTTGCCGAATGCTCTTTTCTCTACACATGCTTTGTTGAGAATTATTATAAATGGATGTTACGCTTTGTCAAATGCTTTTTCTGTATCTATTGAGATTGATTTTTATCATTTTTTATTAACATGTTGATTGACTTCTGAAAGTTGAACCATCCTTGCATCTCTGGAATAAATCCCACTTGAATAGCTATCTGTTCATCTTACGCTTCTCATAGTCTGTCTTGGCCTCTCAGGTGCAAGGTGGTACTTACACCAACTCCTTCAGGTTATTCTCACAGAGAACTATACTGAGTGAAAGAGAATTCACTTCAATTTCTTTTCATGATAAATATATAAACTCAAAATGTTAAAAATGTTAAGGGAGAAATCTTTCTTTAGAAATTTATTCTTTACCAATATGTCTTATATAAATTTAAGAAAATCGGAAAACAATGGATCTGAAATGTCCTCAGGTCTTAAAGTAAAGGGAATCTTAAAATCACCCCATCCATTCTCCCATACTAAAGCTCAAGACACATCCTCCCCAGGTTTGGGCTTTATAAAGCCCTTTACCAGCCTTTCCACATTCTCCATGGAAGCCTCCACTGTCTGCTGAGAACAATTTTCCACCCCTATTGTTCTTAATCACAACCTAGGACAACACTGGAAACAGCACATGTTTCATTACATTTTGGTGCTGCATATGTGTTGAAATACAGAGGCTTAATAAATTTCCTGAGCCATTTTCATTGAATATAAAATTATGAATCCCCTGCCTCTCTCATCCTAACTTTTTCATTTATATAACCACAAGTGATCCTCATAGAATCTTACACCTTATATCCATGTTGATTTCCAGGCCCCCCGCCCCAGTTTTGTATTAGTACAGGATCTCAGTACAATGTAGAAACTCACTTGAAAATATTTAAAGGTGGGGTGGCTCAGTTGTTAAGCATCTGCCTTCAGCTCAGGTCATGGACCCAGGGTCCTGGGATAGAGCCCCGCAATGGGCTCCCTGCTTGGTGGAGAGCCTGCTTCTCCCTCTCCCCCTGCTCTCGCTGTCAAATAGATAAAATCTGGAAAAAATATTTAAAGGTAATATTTTTTCAATTAAAAAAGAAATCATTTGTGTAAAAAAGTCAAGGACAGATAATTATAAATGTACATGTGTATACATCTTACTTTTATTCATTTTAACCTCTAATTCCAATTAATCTTATCTAGAATTTCTGTACTTACTAAGACTCCTGGATTCAGAAATGGTCCCAAAATGATGATATCTTTATTTCTTAAACCCACCAACCACTCTCTCTTCTTTAAAGAATTTAGATCAGATTTCTATGGGCGCCTGGGTGGCTCAGTTCGTTAAGCAACTGCCTTCGGCTCAGGTCATGATCCTGGAGTCCCGGGATCGAGTCCCACATCGGGCTCCCTGCTCAGCAGGGAGTCTGCTTCTCCCTCTAACCCTCGTCCCTCTCATTCTCTCTCGCAAATAAATAAAATCTTAAAAAAAAAAAGAATTTAGATCAGATTTCTAAAATTCAAATTCTTGCAGGGGTAAAAACAAGTGGGATACAACCTGCAAACTTTCCAGGGCTACCTGTAACTTTGGTCCAGTCTATTTTTGTCATGCAAGAATATAAAGTCACTTTGACAAACAAGTTAACACTTCATAAAAATCCATAGCAAGATTTTCAAGTGCCTTCTAAAAATTTAAGAAGGTAAGTAGTCAATATATTTGCTCATCTAACATTATGTGTGTTATTGTTCCTTTCAATCTTATTTCGTTAAAAATGTCTTCAATCTGCTCCTCAGGCCAAATGGCCGAGAGAGGCTACTCTTCATCTGCCTCTCCCCTAATGTCCCTTCTACTTTAATTTCTTCATAATTTAGTTACATCTTCCTACCCATACTACAAATGAACCCACTTACTGGGATTTGTTTCTTTACCCTTCAGTAAGTATGATTTTTAATAAGCAAACATATTAACATTTCTATATATTAATTCAAAAATTCTCACTAAATTCTGTGCCTATTTAAGCAAATGAGTCAAAAATTAGGATCAAATTCAGAAAGCTGTATCTTTATATTTCCTTTTTTTCGTAGATACACTATGGGTAACTGTTGGCCTTCTTAGAGCTGATGTGAATACTAATACATTTCACTTGAAGGTCTGGTACCTATAAAATCTTGTGTAGTATTTTCAGGGGGAACTGTTCCAAAATGTCTATGTAGAAAAATAAATAGAAACAGTATTCTTTTAATTTAGACCTTCAGTGAACACTGAAGCAAATGTTTCCTTTAAGAATATTTACTGAACTGAAAACATTTTACTAAGAAATCTGAGCTTTAATGAGATCAAAGTAAAAGGAATCTAATTCTCAGAGCATCCTTTTCAAACCTCAACTTTTTACCTCAGGAAATTGATGTTGTAAACATTTTCCATATCCCGTAAGGAAAGTTTTTCCCAAGAAATGAGGAAATGAGCCTTAGGGCAACTCAATTTTCTGAATGAAGGGAGAAAAAGATTGATAAAATATAAGGAAGCAGCAATATATTAAAATAATTCTACATCTACAGAAATAACCAAATGTCATTTTTATATAAACAACTTGAGTAAAATATACCAATTTATTGAGGATGAGGTAAATGAGACAAATATTTAAAAATAAGGAAAAGACTACATCCAGGGGTCATGTCATATTAGATTAAAAGTCACATTAATTAAAACTAGACCAAAATGACAGGGTAACAAGTTAGGGTACCATGTCTCTTCCTAATTCTACTACCTTTCAAGTAGGTGGCTTTGGTGCAACTGATCGAAACTGGATAAGCCACAGTGGCCTTATGTGAGGGAAAAAAAGTGTCATAGCTTAACATTGTCTATTGGTTAGGAAAGAAGACTTTTTTATGTAGTTATCCATGTATTAGAGAACTTATCTTTCACCATAAATAAAAAATTGGATTAAAATTGGATTAAAGATTGGAATATAAGAAATGAAGCCAAAGACAAGACAGGTAAGCAAGTTCTATAATTTAAAGGTTCTTCTAAGCACAATTCCAAAGGCAGAAGCCCTTAAGGGAAGACAATGTTATTGATAGGTGGTCTTTATCCAGCATTTAACATAGTTGATTACCTCTAGTCAAGATTCCTTCAATATCCCCTGGGATCTACTGATGCAATATTTTGGGGTTCCAGCTTTTGTCCTCATTTCTGCTCTTATCTACAGCTAATTACTTCCAAATTTACCTTTCACCCAAAACCCATTCTTACCCATCCAATTGCCTATAAGCATATGTAGGGATGATGAGGTACAGGTTTTTTAGATTGATACACTATCAAAACCATGTGTGTACAGATACACATTTTTCATTATACATGTATGACCTATTTTAATAATTTCCCTCGTGTGGTAAGTACACAATTTTTCTTTGTACTTAGCTATAGTTTCCACATATTTAAAAGTCGTTTTTTTAAGTGTTGAAATCCAACCTCTAGGAGGAATGACCTCATCCAGAGGGCAATCTTTGCTCTCCCTCACAAGAACAGCAACTGTTCATGGACAAGACAACCCAAGAACAGGGGAATGAGACCATCAAAGAGACTAAGGCATACTGCATTAGAAAGCAGCTACATGCTGACTGCATTGCCCTTCTCCTAGGTCTGTGAGGTCTCCCCTGAGAAAAGAGGTCCCTCTGGGGAAAAAAAGCCTTGTGGTGACATCTGGCTGGGTGACATCCTACTGGGGTCTTGCACTGTATTGAGGGGACTCTGCCTGGGATGGAGAAAGGGGTAGTGGCTTTTTAACAGTCTACACTCCAATCTTGGCAGAGTAAGTTCATACAGGCAGTATCCCAACTAGCTAACAGCAGAACCAAATTAATGGTGCATTCTGTCCAGGGAAAGCAGTGGAATTACTCATTGAGCTTGGTTTGCCCAGACCTAGAAGCTAAGTAACTGCCCAACCTAGCCCCAATTAACTGGAAGGGCTGATAAAAGCACTTGGCAACTGCACAAACTAGTAATGTTCTTAAGTTATAGCACCACCTAATGCTGACTACAGTAACCCAGTCACAACCATCCAGTAACCTGACCAGAGAACCCACCAAACCAGTGAGCCATCCTTCAGCCTCACTGGGGCAGGGAACCAAGCCAAATGTCCAATTGAACTGCACTTACCCAATGGTGAAACTCCAACGGCTGATGGCAAACTTGAACAATTGACTTCCAAAAATAGACACTAAGCCCTATGGCCAAGGACCTGACCAGCAGACACTTCAAGAACCCAAACTGATTGGTGGTATACTATTTATGACAAATCTACAAAGATCAGGTAAAGATGATACCACTAAAAGAAATAAAGCTCCAGTAACTCTAATGAAATCGAGATCTACAACCTGTCAATAATTCTTTTAAGAAGTTTAGTGAGCTATAAGAACATGCATAAAAATAATGAGGAAAACAATGAGAAGTTCAACAAAGAAAAGATTTAAAAGCAGACTTCACTATCTTTACCTATCAGTAATTACTTTGGATGAGGGGATTTCATCCATTTTTATTTAAAGATATAAAGCAGCTGAATGGATTAATATATATCAATATGCTACCTACCTGAGACCTTCATTAGCCCTTAAAGACACGTAATCTGAGAGTGAAGAGATGGAAAAAGGTATTTCAAGCAAATAGTAACAACAACAAAAAAATCGGGACTTAGACAAAGGTCATTACATAATGATAAAGAGGTCATCCTAGCAAGTAAACAAAAACTGGGACACCTGGGTGGCTCAGTAGGTTGAGTGTCTGGCTCAGGTCATGATCTCAGGGTTGTGAGATCAAACCGTGCATTGGGCTCCATGCTCAGTGAGGTGTCTGCTTGAGATCCTCTCCCTCTGCCCCTCATCCTACTCATGTTCTCAGTCTCTCTAAAATAAATAAATCCATCTTTAAATAAAAGCAAAAACTGATGAGAAAAACAGCAATGAAATAATAGTTTGGGACTTTAATATCTCTGCTTCAACGACAGAGAATCAAGAGGAAAACAGAGGACTTGAGCAACACTATAGACCATTTGGACCTAACGATATATACAGAACCTTTTATCCACCAACAATAGAATACATATTCTTCTCAAGTGCACGTGGAAGATTTTCTAGAGTAGACCATATATTAGGCAACAAAACAGATCTTTGCCAATTCAGGAAGATTGAAACCATACCAAGTATCTCTTATGACTACAACCGTATGAAAATAGAACTCAATACAGGAAAATTCATAAGTGAATATAAGCTAACACATCTCCAATCATTGGATCAGAGTACAAGCAAAAATGGAAACACCAAAACTGTGCACGCAACAAAACCTTTCTAAGAGGCAAGTTAATAGCAATAAATGCTTAAGTTTATTTGGGGATTGTTCTTCTTAACTCTACACCTTAAGGAACTAGAATTGGAAAATGAACTGAGCCCAAAGGTAGAACAAGGAGAGAAATAATAAAGATTGGAACAGAAAAATAATAAAAAGGAGAGAGGAAACTAGGGATTCTGAGGAACTCTTATATAGACTAAGGAGAAAAAAATGAAACAAACAGGATAAAATGCTACTAGGATCAACCAAATGCCA
The DNA here is from genome assembly GCF_002201575.2 of Neomonachus schauinslandi. Classification (NCBI taxonomy): domain Eukaryota; kingdom Metazoa; phylum Chordata; class Mammalia; order Carnivora; family Phocidae; genus Neomonachus; species Neomonachus schauinslandi. The sequence continues at coordinate 95,774,823 of NC_058410.1, read as the reverse complement.
ACAAACTGGACAATGTAGAAGCAATGGAAGAATTTTTATAAACCAGCAAGAAGTAAAAAATCTCCCAACAAAAGAAAGCCCAGGAGATGATGTCTTTGATAGTGAAATTTACCAAATAGTTAAAAATTTAATACCAGGGAACAGTCCCATTCATTTTACAAGGCCAATATTACAGACACCACAGCCAGAAAAGGACACTACTAGAAATCTACACACCAGTATTCTTGATGAATACAGATGCCAAAAGTCTCGATACTAGATACTGAATACTAAAATAAATTGAATTGAGCAGCCCATTAACACTTTGATCAAGTGGGTATTATCCCTGGGATGCAAAGGTTGAACATCTACATTAATTAAATCACATTAATATAATGAAAGAATCCCATCATCATTTCAGTAGATACAGGAAAATTATCTGATGAACATTTTATAATAAAAAATATTGTACTCAGGGAAGAAAGGTTGAAAGCTTTTCCTGTAAAATCAGGACTAAGGCAAGCATGCCCACTCTCCTTACTCCTATTCAACATAATGCTGGAAGTCCTTAGAAGAGAAATCAGGCAAGAAAAAGAAATAAACCCATCAATTAAAAAGAAAGAAGTAGGGGCACCTGGGTGGCTCAGATGGTTAAGCGTCTGCCTTCAGCTCAGGTCATGATCCCAGCATCCTGGGATCGAGCCCCGCATCAGGCTCCCTGCTTAGCCGGGAGCCTGCCTCTCTCCCTGCTCATGCTCTCTCTCTGTGTCTCAAATGAATAAAAAAGAAGTAAAATTGTCTCTACTTGCAGATGACATGGTTTTCCGTACTGAAAATCCTAAAGACTCAACCACAAAACTGTTATATCTAATCAATGAATTGTCCGAAAAAGAAATTGATCCCATTTATAACACCATCCAATAAAAAAGTACTTAAACTTAACCAAGAAAATAAGAGATCTCTAGTCTGAAAACATTGATGAAATAAACTGAAGGAAACACAAAAAATGGAAAGTATCCTGTGTTCAGAGATTGGAAGACTACTGTTAAAATCTCAACAGTACCAAAAGCCATCTAGAGATTTGATGAAATCCCCATCAAGATTCCAATGGTACTTTTTACATAAGTAAGAAAAAACTATATATATATATAAATATGGAACCACAAAAGATCAAAATTGTCAAAGCAATCCTGAGAAAGAAAAACAAAGTGGGAGGCATCACCCTTCTAATTTCAAACTATTCTACAAAGCTATAGTAATCAAAACAGCATGGTACTGGGATTAAAAAAGATCAATGCAACAGAATCAAAAGCTCAGAGATAATATGTTTAATATTTTACAAGTTATTCAAGAATACTCAATGGAGAAAAGATAGAATGTAACTAGACCCCTATTTTACACCACTCACAAAAATTAATTTGAAATGAGTTACTGTCTAAAATGTAAGATCTGAAACCATGAAATCAGAAGAAAACAGTAAAAACTCCTTGACATGACTCTGGCAATGATTATTTGGCCAAACCTAAAGCATAAATAACAAGAAGTAAGTGGGACCACATCAAACTAAATAACAGGAAAAAACAATCTACAGAATGAGAAAAAAATTGTAAAACATATCTGATAAGAGATTAATATCCTAATTATGTATAGAACTCCTATAACTCAATAGCCAAAAAATAAACACCCAATTAAAAAAATGGGCAAAAGGGGGCACCTGAGTGGCTCAGTCAGTCAGGCATCTGACTCTCGATCTCAGCTCAGGTCTTGATCTCAGGGTTGTGAGTTCATACCTCAACATTGGGCTCCACGCTGGGTATGGAGCCTACTTAAAAAAAGATCTGAATAGGCATTCTGTAGGCATTTTTCCAAAGACAATGCAAATGGCCAAGCAGCACATGAAAAGATTTTAACATCACTCATCAGTAGGGAAATGCAAATTAAAAGCACAATGAAATATTTCCTCATACCTAATAGGATGGCTATAATTGAAAGGACATTAAAAAAATGGTGAAAATGAGGAAAAAGGTAAAAAGCTTGTACACTGTTGGTGGGATTATACACTGGTACAGCCACAAAGGATAACAGTATGGAAGCTCATAAAGCAAACAAAAACTACAAATAGAACTACCATATGATCTAGCAATTCCACTTCTGGGAATATATCCGAAGGAAATGGAAACACTATAACTCAAATAGGTATCTGTACCTCATGTTCAATGAAGCATTATTTATAACAGTCAAGACATGAAAAGAACCTAAGTGTCGATTGACGGATGAATGGATAGTTTGGTGTGTGTGTGTGTATATATGTGTATATATACACATACACCATGGAATACTCTTCAGCAATAAAAAACAAGAAAATCATGCCATTTGTAACAACATGGATGGACCTTGAAGAAATTATGCTACGCGAAATAAGTTGGACAAAGGCAAATACTGAATTATGCCATCTAAATCTAGAATCCAAACTTAAAACACACACACACACACACAAAACCCTAGAGAGATCAGAATTTTGGTTACCAGAACTGGAGGGTGGACAGAGAGGGAACTGGAGCAAGGTGGTCAAAGATACCAACTGCTAGTTATAAATAAGTACTAGTGATGGAATACACAACATGATAATTATAATATCACTGTTACATAGGAAACCTGTTAGAGGTCAGTTAAGCATCTGTCTTTGGCTCAGGTTATGATCTCAGGGTCCTGGGATCGAGCCCCATATTGGGCTCCCTGCTCAGCAGGGAGTCTGCTTCTCCCTCTGCCTCTCCCCTGGCTTGTGCTCTCTCTCTCTCAAATAAATTTCTTATGAGATGTTAGATGTTAACTAAACTTACTGCTGTAATAATTTCATAAAATATGTAGTGAAACCTTTATGCTTTACACTTGAAACTCACACAGTGACTTGTATCTCAATAAAACCAGGAAAAAAAACCAAATAATATGCCCCTTTAAAACTGCTTTAAACAATAAAATAATAAATGCACAATATAGTTTTGACTGTATTGTTAAATTATTTGGCAGACAGGCATTCCAAAAGTCTATTTGCCTTAAGGACTGAGGCAGGCCTGATGAATTATTTTGCTGTGGTCATGTCAAACATGAAATATGGATTATTAACACTGCATTTTTTTCTCATAAAGTTTACAATATCTTGGAAAGATAAAATATCCTAATCACCTGTTTTCTAAACTTGCAGTCTTGGAGTCATTACTCTGATTTCCTGAACCACCCTCACAAATAATAAATGAATGAATGAATGAATAAAATAAGCAAGCAAGCAATTCCTAGTCCCACTGAGTCTGCATTGAAATAACATTTTTCATATGTGTCTTTTATTCTGTTTTCCCTCTAATCATTTATCATCAGGAAGGGACTATTGTAGTAGTCTTTGCCCTATTGTCTGTGTCTCTAGTCTCTGTAACTTTGCCTTTTCCTCTCTGCATCACCCAAAATCATGTAAGTTCATCTTCCACATAGAATTTGGAGTGAGCTTCCTGAAACAAGGCATTAATCAACTTGCCCTGACTTGCAATCATCAAATAGCTGTCCATTGCCAGTAAAGTATAACAAAATAAAAAGCTCATTCATGTTTGGTGCATACATTGTCACCCTTGGGTTCCTTTGACAGCAGAAACTCCCTCTGCTCATACAGGAAACTCTCCAAGATCAGACAGTAATCAAGCTTTCCACTACTCCAGAGCTCTTCACTGTTCAAATTACATATCTATCTCTATATCTATCTATAGATACTTCCCTATCACTCTATAGAGATAGATATAGATATACAGCCACTCATCCTCAAAGCAAAACCAGTACTAAGCATGGAGGGTTCCAGTGCTACATCCATATGTGGACTTAATTCATAGCAGCACCCATTGCTGGGTGTAGCTACTGATGTCACCCTACCTGTTCTCCCCAGGCAGGAGAGCTGTCACAGCCCTACACAACATAGAGCATGGCTCCTCACCCCATCTAATCAGAGAGGCTGATAAGAATACTTGGATATTGTGTAACTGATCAATGCTTGAGCTGACAGAGCTCATCACCCACAAAGTAAAACCAGTGGCCCTACTGGGTCAGGGAACATGGAACATGGGTCATCTAAGATCACACTGAACCCTGTCAAGGCAGGGAAGCTAATCCATATCCCCAGCTACTGGTTAATATAGTAGTCAATCACAACTATTTAGTAAGCCTGAGCAGAGAATCCTGGTAACCACAGAGCCTATCCTACAAACTCATTTGGACATGGAACCACACAGAAGTAATTTCCAACTGTTCTCAATCACTGCCATCCCCCAACCCTGACCTCTGAGCTCAAATAGTTGATTTTTCCAAAAATAGACCCTAATGGCAGGCCCCACCTACCCAAGGATGTTACAAGCAGACACGTCCAGAAACTCAAACTTAACTAAATGGTGAAGAACTGTCTCCTACAAAGCAAACCTGCAATGTTGGGAAGAAAAGATTGCTTACTCAAATGTACAGATAACAGCATAAGGACTCAAGGATCATGAAAAATCAGGTAAACAGGACACTGCCGAAGGAAATTAATAAAGCTTCAATAACTAACTGTAAGGAAATGGAAATCTATGAATTGTCTGTTAATTCAGAATAGTCCTTTGAAGAAGTTTAGTGAATTATAAGAACACACAGACAACTAAACAAAATTAGGAAAATGGTACATGAACAAATTCTGAAGTTAAATAGAAACCACCAAACCAAACAACAAACGGAAATCCTCAAGCTGAAAAATACAATAAACGCATTCCAAAGAGAGTTCCAAAAGCAAACTCAACCTTGCAGATGAAAGAATCCACAACTCGAATGATAGGACATTTGAAATTATCCAGTCAGAGAAGTAAAATGAAAGAGCAAAGAAAGACAAAAGAACTTATGATACCATGAAAAAAAAAAGAACCATAATCTCATGGGAATTCCAGGAGATAAGAAATACAAAAGGACACAAAGTTCTATAGTTTAGAACAATATTGGTTGAAACCTTCCCAAACATGGGGAGAAAAGTACATATCCAGATCAAAGAAGCCCATGAGACCCAAATACTTTGAACCCAAATAATGCTACATGGAGATACATGATAAATTGTCAAAAGTCCAAGATGGGGGAATCCCAGTCCAAGATGGTAAAATAAGAAGACCATGAACTCACCTCCTCCATGGACACAGCAAATCTACACCTATTTATAATGTAATTCCTCCTGAAGAAGTGCTGACTGAATAGCTTCTACATAGCAAAAGATAGAGAACAGCAAGAGAGATGTAGACATGATAGTGAACACTGATCCCCAACACTGCAAATTACAGTGGAGAGAGATGGTAATGAGATAGCAGACTTGTCTGCTCTAGGGCACAGAAAAATAAAAGATATAGTTTAAAAGAGCAACTATAATATAAAGGAACCAGACCCAGAACCCTGCCAAATGGCAGGGGAATTGCTGGAACTTCCTCTGGGTCTGAAAGGCTGTGAGCTCCATGGTTCAAGTTTCCTCTACAACTTAATAGCACAGAAGGGAGCAAGGTTTCAGGTGCCATAGCTGACCAACCACCTCAGTGAGTCCTGGGCCTAGCCCATACCAGCCCTGGAAACACTGGGGCATAGGAAAAATGGAAAAAAAAAAAAAAAAAAAAAAAAGAGAAGAAGAAAAAGAAAAGGCTGTGGTTTAAAAGAGCAACCAGAATATAAATGGACTAGTATTAGAATCCTTCCAAATAGCAAGGAGCCACCAGAATACTCTCCAGATTTAAGGAGCTAGTCAGCCCATGGTTTAAGATCCCCCTTCAAAATGACACAGTGGATGGGAACACAGTCCGGGTACCCTAGCTGGCCTACTGCCTCAGTGAGCCCTGAGCCCCTAGTCCACACCAGACCCAGCCATCCCACTGAGTTGGCCCCAGCATGGCACACACCAGGACACTGGTCAGCACTCACTATACCTCCATCTATCCCACCAAGAGAATACTGGCATAAAGCACACTGGCACACTCCAGGCCCACACCACTTTGGCTCCAGATAACTTGCTAAGGGTACCTTTGGTGCACAGTGCTCCAAGACCTGCCGGCTCATGTCTCCTCACACAACCAAGGTGCCCCATGCACGGAGTACCCTGGGAACCCCAGCTTGTGCCCACCTTGGTTTTAGGTCCCCACCATGTCACCCCCTGCACTGAGAACTCTAGGACATCCCAGCTTGACCTACTTCAGCTTCAACAGTCCTGCCAAGATGCCCTTGCTGCAAAGAACACAAGGATACACCAGCTTACACCCGCCTCGGCTTCAGCTATCTAGTCAGGGTTCCATCTGCACAGAGTCTGGTGATGGCCCCCAAGCCATGCCCAATTCACCTCCCACCATCCCATAATGGTTGCCCCAGCACAGAGTGCCTTGGGAGCCTGAACTCATGCCAGATACAGCTCTAGCCAGCTAGTGTCACCAGGATGACCATACATAAGACCATTCCTTCAAGTTTAGGTCAAGTACTTGCTCTAATTCACAAAAACACAGAAAGTCAAGCAAAATAGGGAAATAGACAAATATGCTCCAAATGAAAGAATAGGAAAAAACCTGAGAAAAGGAACTAAATAAAATGGAGATAAGCAATGTATCTGATCAAGATTTTAAATTAATGAACGTAAAGAGGCTCAGCAGAATGGAGGGAAGAGTGGAAGAACTCACTGAGAACTTCAACAAAGAGACATCAAATATAGAAAAGAACCAATAAGAGTTGAAAAATACAAAAACTAATATGAAAAACATACTAAAGGAAACCAACAGTTTAGTAGATAACAGAAGAACAGATCAGTTGAGCTGGAAAACAGCATCCATGTTGAACAGAAAAAAAAAATTAAAAAAAAAAGGACAGCTTAAGGGTCATCAAGCAAACAAACACTCACATTATAAGGTCTCAGAAGGAGATGAGAGGGAGAAAGGGGCAGAAAACTTATTTGAAAAAGTAATAGCTGACCTGGGGAAGGAAACAGACATCCATGTTCAGGAAATACACATAGTTGCAAACAAGATTAACCCAAGGAGGTCCATACGACAACACATAATGATTAAAATGTCAAAGGTTAAAGATAAAGAGAGAATTTTAAAAGCAAGAGAGAAGCAAAAAGTACAAAGGAAACCCCATAAGGCTATCAGCTGATTTTTCAGTAGAAACTTTGCAGGACAGAGGGAGTGATATGATATATTCAAAGAGCTGAAAGGAAAAAACCTACAACCAAAAATATCTGCCTAGCAAGGTTATCATTCAAAATTGAAGGGAGATATAGTTCCCAGACAAACAGAAGTTAAATGAATTTATCACTTCTAAACCAGGCTTCCAGGAATGCTAAAGGGACCTCTTTAAGTGGAAAAGACCATAATTAGAAGAAAATCATGAAAAATAGACATAAAATATGACAACTTATACATAAAACATGGACGGGGAATAAAACTGTTCTTTTAGAATATGTTTAAAATTAAGTGACCATCAACTTAATATAAACTGTTATAAACTTAGGATGCAATATATGAACCTCATGATAACCACAAACCTGAAACCTAAAATAAAGAGAAAGCCAGGAATAACACTACAGAAAGTCATCAATCACAAGGAAAGAGATCAAGAGAAGAACAGAAAAGAACTACAAAAACAACCAGAAAACAATTAACAAAATGGCAGTAAGTACATACATATCAATAATTACTCTAAATGGAAACAGTATAAATGCTCCAATTAAAAGATACAGGGTGGCAGAATGGATTTTCAAAAACAAGATTATCTATATGCTTCCTAGAAGAGAATCACTTCAGACCTAATAACACATACAGACTGAAAGTCAAGGGATAAAAAAAGACATTCCATGCAAACGGAAAGGGAGAAAAAAAGTCAAGATAGTAATACTTATATCACACAAAACAGACTTTAAAATAAAGACTATAACAAGAGACAGAAGGGATCAATCCAAGGTGGTTACAACAATGTAAATATATATGCACCCAACAATGGAGCACCTAAATACATAAGCAAATGTTAACAGACATAACCGTAATACAATAATAGTAGGGGACTTTAACACCCCACTTACATCAATGGATAGATCATCCAGACAGAATCAATAAAGAAATAGTGTCTTTGAATGACATATTAGCAGAGATGGACTTAACAGAGAACATTCCATATAAAAACAGCAGAGTATACATTCTTTCAAGTGCACATGGAACATTCTCCAATTCAGATCACGTTAGGCCACAAAACAAGTCTCAATAAATTTAAGATTTAAATCCTATACATCTTTTCTGACCAAAGTGGTATGAAACTAGAAATTAGTAACAAGAAAAAAACTGGAAAAAAAAAACACACACATGGAGGCTGAACAACGTGCTACTAAACATCCAAAAAAAAATACATGGAACCAAATGAAAACACAATGGTCTAAAATTTTTGGAATGCAGAAAAAGCAGTTTTTAGGAGGAAGTATATAGCACTACAGGCCTACCTGAAAAAAACAAGAAAATTTTCAAATAAACAGTCTAACTCTATGCCTAAAGGAACTAGAAAAAGAAAAACATAAAAGCCTAAGGTTAGTACAAGGAAGGAAATAATAAAGATCAGAGAAGAAACAAATGAAACAAAGAGTAAACAAACAAAACAATGGAAAAGACTGATTAAACCAAGAACTGGTTCTTTGAAAAGAGAAACAAAATTGCTAAATCTTTAGCTAGACCCAACAAGAAAATAGAATTCAAATGAGTAAAATCAGAAATAAAAAAGAAGTAACAACTGACACCACAGAAATACAAAGGATTATAAGAGAATACTACCAAAAATTATATGCCAACACATTGGATAACCTAGAAGAAATAGACAAATTTCTAGAAACATGCAAATTTCCAAAACTGAGTCAGAAAGAAAAAATCTGAACAGATGAGGTAGTAGCAACAAAATTGAATCAGTAATCAAAAAACTCCAAACAAGCAAAAGTCCAGGACCAGATAGATTCACGGGTGAATTTTTATCAAACATTTAAAGAAGAGTCAATACTTGTTCTCCTCCAACTATTCCAAAAAATAAAAGAGGAAGAAAAGCTTCCAAATATATTCTGTAAAGCCATAATTACCCTGATACCAAAACAGATAAAGACTACAAAAATAGAAAACTACTGGCCAATATTCCTGATGAACATAGATGCAAAATCCTCAACAAAATATTAGCAAATCACATTCAACAATATGTTAAAAGTATTATTCACCACAAATGGAATTTATTCCAGGGATGCAAAGATGGTGCAATATTTGCAAATCAATGTGATAAACAACAAAAGGAAGGATAACAATGAGATGATCATTTCAATATATACAGAAAAAAACATTTGACAAAATTTAACATCAGGTCATGATAAAACCTCTCAACAAATTGGGTTTAGAGGGGGCATACCTTAACATAATAAAGGCCATACATGAAAAACCCACAGCTAACATTATACTCAATGGTTAAAAAATGAGGACTTTTACTCTAAGATCGGTAATGGGACAGGGATATCCACTCTCTACTTATCTCAACATAGAACTGAGTTCTAGCCATAGCAATCAGACAAGGAAGAAAGGCATCCAAATTGGCGTGGAAGTTCAACTGTTACTATTTGCTGATGACATGATACTATACATAGAAAAGCCTAAAAACTCCACCAAAAAACTATTAGAATAAATGAATTCAGTAAAGTTGCAGGATACAAAATTAATACATACAGTTTTTGTGTTTCTATACACTAATAATGAAGTAGTAGAAAGAGAAATTAAGAAGACAATTCTATTTGCAATTCCACCAAAAAGAATAAAAAAAACCTAGGAATAAATTTAACCAAGGAGGTAAAAGACCTGTACTCTAAAAACTATAAAATGTTGATAAAAGAAATGGAAGACTGCACAAACAAATGTCAAGATTATCCATGCTCATGGATTGGAAGAATTAATACTGTTAAATGTCCACACTACCCAAAACTATCTACAGATTCAATGAAATCCCTATCAAAATACCAATAGCATTTTTCACAGACCTAGAGTAATACTCAAATTTGTATGAAACCACACAAGATCCCAAATAGCCAAAGTAATCTTGAGAAAGAAGAACAAAAAAAACTGGAAGTATCACAAACTCAGATTTCAGGATACACTACAAAACTAGAGTAATCAAAACAGTATGGTACTGGCACAAAAACAGACACACAGGTCAGGAAAACTGAATAGAGAACCTTGAAATAAACTCTTATATGATCAATTAATCTATAACAAAGGAGGCAAGAATGTACAATGGGGAAAGGATAGTCTTTACAATATGTGGTGCTGAGAAAACTAGATATCCACAAGCAAAAAAAAAAAAAAAAAAAGAAACTAGACCACTTTCTCATGTGTCCAAAAATAAACTAAAATGGATTAAAGACCTAAATGTGAAACCTGAAACCATAAAAATCCTCAAGAACACATAAGCAGTAATTTCTCTGACATTGGCCTTGTCACATTTTTCTAGATATATCTCCTTAAGCAAAAGAAACAAAAGACAAAATAAATTATTGCAACTATACCAAAAAAGCTTTTGTACAGCAAAGAAAACTATCAACAAAACAATAAGGCAACCTACTGAATGGGAGAAAATTCCGCAAATGATATATCTGATAAGGAGTTAATATCTAAAATAAAGAATGTATACAAATCAAAACCACATAATAATCTCATTAAAAATGGACAGAGCAGTTGAATAGACATTTTTCCAAGGAAGATATAAACATATCCAGCAGTCACATGAAAAGACGCTCAACATTACTAATCATCAGGGAAATGCAAATCAAACTCACAATGAGATACGATTTCACAGAATGGCTAGAATCAAAAAGACAAAAAATAACAAGTGTTTGGTGAGGATGTGAAGAAAGAGGAACACTTGTACACTGTTGTTGAGGATGTAAACTGGTGCAGTCACTGTGAAAAACAGTATGGAGGTTCTTCAAAAAGATGAAAATAGTAATACTATACGATCCAGTAATTCCGCTACTGGGTATCTATCAGCATATATGCACCCCTATGATCACTGTATTGTTATCTATAATAACAAGATATGGAAGCAACTAAAGTGTTTGTCAATAGATGAAGAGATAAAAAATAAATGATGTATATACACAATGGAATATTCTTCAGCCATAAAAGATAAGATCTTACCATTTGCAACAATATGGATGTCCCTAGAGGGTATTATGCTAAATGTAACAAGTCAAAGAAGGTCAAATACAATATCACTTCACTTATATGTGGAAAATAAAAAAAGAAAAGCAGAAAAAGACTCATAAATACAGAATAAGCTGATGGTTGCCAGAGGGGAGGGAGGTAGGAGGATGGGCAAAATTAGTGAAATGGAATGGGAGATACAGAGTTCCAGTTATGGAATAAGTCACAAGGACAAAAGGTACAGCATAAGAAATATGGTCAATGGTGTTATAGTAGTGTCTTATGTCTAATGTAACATTTTGTGTCAACTATATTTAAAAAAAAAAAGACAAAAAAGTGTAAAAATTAGCAAGAAAAAAATAGAGACGTACACGCAAGGGAACCCATATAAGACTATCCGTGGATTTCTCAAGAGAAACTTTTCAGGCCAGTGGAGAAGAAAAGGATATACTCAAATACTGAAACAAAAAAACTGTACAGATGACTGGGTGGTACAGTCCATTAAGCATCTGACTCTTGGTTCTGCTCAGGTTGTGATCTCATGGTTGTGAATTTGAATCCCACATCAAGTTCTGTGCTCTGCGTGGAGTCTGCTTCAGATTCTCTCTCCCTCTCCCTCTATTCCTAATTCGTGCTTTCTTTCAAATATTTTTTTTTAAAGAAAAACATGTCAATCAATATTTCTATACCAGCCAAGCTGTCCTAAAGGACTGAAGTAGGGATGACAATGAGTTATCACCTCATACCTGTATAATGGCCTTCATTAAAAAGACAAGAGATTACAAATGTTGCCAAGAATGAGGAGGAAAGGGAGCCCTTCTGTACTGTTGGTGGATTGTAAACAAGTATGGCCACTATGGAAAACAATATGGATAATCCTCAAAAAAAATAAATAAAACTACTGTATGGCCCAGGAATTCCACTTCTAGGAATATATCCAAAAGAAACCTACAACACTATCTTGAAAAGTTATGTGTATCCCATGTCCACTGCAGCAGTGACAGATGAATGCAAGAAGTTTTTGTGGTATATATACACCCAATGAAATACTCAGCCATAAAAAATGAGGAAATCCTGCCAATTCTGCCAACATGGATGGACCTTGAGAGCGCTATGCTAAGTGAAATAAGTCAGACAGAGAAAGACAAATGCTATATGATCTCACACGTGGACTCTAAGAACAAAACACCCCACCGAACTAAGAAAAAAAGATTCTATTTTTGGTTAACAGAGACCATGGTAGAGGAAGGGGGATTTGGAGTAAAGTGGTCAAAAGTACCGGTTTCCAGTTATAAGATACATAAACACTTGGGATATAACATACAACATGATGACTGTAGTTGTCATTGCTGTATGACTTACAGGAATGTTGTTAGAGTAAATCCTGAGGTCTCATAACAAGCAAAATTTTTGTATTTCTGTTTTGCTTTTTCTTTTTATTGTATCTATATGAGATGATGGATGCTAACTAAGCCTATCATGGTAATAATTTCACAAAAAATATAAGTGTGATCATTTTGCTGTATATCTGAAACTTACGGTGATTTCAATTATATCTCAATAAAATCACAAAAAGACAATTATTACAAAATATATTTTACTTAACTTGAGAAGTCTTTAGAAATATGTATCCATAACCTGATTTTTAATTATTTACAGATTTTTATTTATTTTTTTAAAGATTTTATTTATCTGAGAGAGAGAGAATGAGAGAGAGAACATGAGACAAGAGAGGGTCAGAGGCAGAAGCAGACTCCCTGCTGAGTGGGGAGCCCGATGGGGGACTCGATCCTGGGACTCCAGGATCATGACCTGAGCGAAGGCAGTTGCTTAACCAACTGAGCCACCCAGGCACCCCTTACACAGATTTTTAAAAATGTAAGTCTGTAGAACTTAAATTTGTAACCTAGGTGAAAATAACATTACCTAAACAATTTGACATGATTTCAATTATTTTGAGAGATGAAAATATTATTGAGTAAAGTGATGGTATTTCATCTGCTTCTTTTTGTCTATCATACCTAATAGCAGAGACACTGTCCCATGGAAGGTAGACAAATTTTTGGTTAAGCGAGCATTTTAAAATAAATTATAAAATAATTCTAAATGGTCACAATTGATAGGCATAATTTCCATTGTATGTTCTGCTCTATATTAAAGAAATTTATAAATAATGGAAAAAACTTCGTAGCTTCCAGTTTGGGATTCCACATTTGACACGCACTTCTTAAACTTCTCTTCTCCACTGACTATTCTTGAAGTTAACTTTTACTGAGAGTCCTAAAACCAAGTTTGGTATGCTACAGTGAGTAGTTTTATAAAAATGAGATCTAACAGCCATATTAGTAACATATATTACTTCTACCTAGTTCAAGCCCAGAGCTAGAAATATCTGGCAACATATGAGAAAGTTGTTCAAACAATAAAGCTGAGGGATTCTTGACTTCGGCTTAGTAGGGTATCAGTGGTTCCAATATTCTGTGTGTGTGCTTGTTTTTGTTTGTAGTGTTGGGCATACAACCATTAACTTGTTACATTACAATAAGTCAAAAACTAGTCAAGAGAATAATACTTTACATTAATACCAAACTGACCAATTTCAAACCAATATTCTAAAGGAAAATGAGCATTCACATTACATTCAGTAGCAAGATTATATGTGGTATATACAGTTTCCTTGTAAATATGAACTTCCAAGAGACAAAAAAATTGAGAAAAAAAACTTGGAAAAAATTAGAAAATGAAAAGCTGACTGTGTTTTTATACAAATAGGGCAAAACAACAAGATTTCCAAATTGAAACCATATGTGTTGAGAGATGTGATGAGTACTTGGTTGAAAACAAGATCGTGAACACAAGGTTAAAACAATAAGATGAGACATTTACAGAATGAATAAGAGAGGTGCTTGAAAAGATAGTGAGTTTTGAAATTTCCATCTCTTATGCCAAGGGAAGAATTATATCATATCCTGGCCCAAAGAGCCACCAATAATATAAAAGCCAAAGTTAAGTACTAAAGAGAAGAAAGACTAGAGTGGGAAGGAAATAACTGTATGAATAGATGTTATTTTTTTTTCCTGAAGGTGATAACAGCAACAAGGATTCATTTTAAATTAAGAATGGTTATTTTTTAAAAACTGGTAAAAATATTTACCAGGAGGAGTCTGTCCTCCTGATTCGAAACTTGCATTCTTATGTGCAAAGAAAATGAAATAACAGCTTTAGCCAAGGATTTCTGTCTTACTTGGTACACCCAGACGTAAAGACAAAGAGAGAGACATCCATTAATCTAATTTTTGGAATAAAATGGTCATGCTAATAAAATCAAAACTTCTAAGAAGAGCAAACAAGATATTTTGATTAACTATAACTGCTATGTATTGATGAAAATTTCATGAAAGAGATATGAACATGTTCTTTATCTTCTAGGATGATAGACATTTTGCATATGAGGGAATGGGAATCTAGAAAAATATGAAACTTTCTCAATATCATATTCTATAGATAATGGAAAACTCAGTGTCTAAGCATAATGTTGCAAGTCATAAGTGAAAAAAAGAAGTACCCACTGGGTGAACACTAGGTAATTTCAAGAAAATGAAGCAAACAGCACCACATTCAGGCTCATAGGGAGTGAAAAGACATCAAATAAGTCCACTCTTCACTTTCTACTCCAAGCTGCATGGTTCTTTATTCTACTTTTCTGTTCTCCAGGACTGCACCTTCAATCCACTCAGCCTTTGGCTCCCAAGGAAGATGATCTAATATGTGTTAGGGATTTTCCTGGATCCTGAGAACTGTGACTGGTGAGAATGGAAATCATAAGGTGTAGGGTTCTCCATGCATACCCCTTTATCCCAGAGTGTCAATCAATTGTAAATTAAAGGTTCTGATATAGTTGGGAAAACAAGGATTGTTTTGCAAAGTTAAACCACAATTAAAAACAAAACAAAATATTCTGCTGATGAATTCAGTGTTTTTCTTTACAGTCTCATAGAATCTTTTCTAAATAGAAAAAAAAAAAAAAAAAACAACCCTCGAGGCGCCTGGGTGGCTCAGTCCTTAAGCATCTGCCTTCGGCTCAGGTCATGATCCCAGGGTCCTGGGATGGAGCTTCGCATCAGGCTCCCTGCTCAGTGGGAAGCCTGCTTCTCCCTCTCCCACTCCCCCTGCTTGTGTTCCTTCTCTCGCTGTGTCTCTCTCTGTCAAATAAATAAAAGCTTAAAAAAAAAACCCTCAATCAATTTTTATAACATTTGCCTATTAAATCAGCAGGGATGCATTGCTGTAGGAGACACAGAGCATTTTTGGACATATTTTCTTTTGTGGTGAGCTTCAAGCTTATGATCTAAGCATAATCCATTGTATAAAGATAAAATACTTTCATTTTTAGCATATTACAGTAGAATTTCATGTATTTTTATATGCTGATTAATTGAATGCCAGTTTACAATGCCATCTAGTTCAGAAGCTGCTTTTCTACCTCTTTTAAATACCTGTAGAGGGGCACCTATGTGCCTCAGTAGGTTAAGTGTCTGCCTCTGCCTCAGGTCCTAGGATCGAGCCACACATCGGGCTCCTTGCTCAGCGGGGAGCCTGCTTCTCCCTCTGCCTGCTGCTCCCCCTGCTTGTGCTTGCTCACTCTGACAAAAAAATTAAACAACACCTGGGATTTGTAGAAACAGTTAAAAATTGTTATCTCTGAAAACAAAAAACTAACTGATCACCTATTGCTAAAACCAGAGAGTTTATATTAATAAAAAGATATTGGAGGTAAACAAAAAGAAAGCAACATCATTCAAATATTTAATCATTTTTCATCCCCGATATAAGCCATCTAAACACTTGAAAAAAATAGGAAGGTACTTTTTTCATCTTGTTCACACTGACTTTTATGGCTCAGGAGCCCTGCTTGTACACACTTGAAATTTGGACAACGCTAAACTTCTGCTGGACTTCTTGTCCTCTTTTATTTTTTTCTTTTTAAATAATTTACACATTATCCCACCTTTCGATGAGAATATCTTCCAACAGAATACTGTGCTGGAGAAAGCTAATTGTGTAGAAAAAAAAATTATAATCAAAAAGTTTTGAAAATACAGAGTGAGATATCACCTACTCTGTCTCCATGCCACCAATTAACACGTACTGTTTTTTGTGGTACTGGATTTCATTTGTTTTTCTCCGTTTTTACCCAGTTATAAAGACAAGTCATTTGAGGAAAAAAAAAGATTGTGCAATTGTCTGGTATTAAGTAGATTAAATAATTTGTTCACTAGTGTTTTACTCAGGTACTTGGGAACATGAGAAGGGTGAAACTCAATTTTTACATAAAAAATTAAGACAAGTATATTGGTTCACATACGTTTCTTCCATTACTAAAATGTTGTATGTTTTGTCACCTCATTTTCTTGCTTTTTCAGTTTTGAGTGGTTATAAATATCCCACACTTATAGCTGTAGTTTCAGAATTATTTCTCTATATTAAATACCTGATAATTATGAATTCTTGACTTCCATACAATTATGTACAGTTGAGTAAGTCATATGTTCAAGTAATAAAAACACACAATAAAACCTGGGAACCCAAGAAAGATCTCTCTACTCCACGATTAGTATGTGCTTTCCAGACTGAGGGGTGATGTTCCATTTATAACTCTCATTTGTTTCCTACCATTGTGGCCAAGTTTCCACTTATTATATGTCTCCTTGCCTTAATATTAACTTCCAGTTTAGAGCACTGTAAACTGTTTCTCGAGCCCTAAATTAAAGCAAATGATATCCACTCCACATCCACCACCAATTTTACTAGAAGCCACTTCAAAGATTCCATTTTAAAAAATGAAGTATGGCCACTGCTTCCCGAAGCCAAGGTTAGCCCCGTTCATAATGAAGTGGAACTCTCTCTGATTTCCCTTCTATTTAAACACCGGCAGTTTTTTCCAAGACATCTTCTCTCCTCCACTAAAGGTAAAGCTGGTCATTTTGTTGTTGTGGCTGTTGTTACTGGGGAGGGGATGGGAGAGGAGAAAAGAACCCTGGAGAACTCAGCCTTACTCAATGCTTCCGGGGACCAGCACACTTGTGTTTACAGGGACAGTCCAGTACCACATCCACCTCCGTTTATGAACATGCAAGTTCCAAAACATTAAAGATGGTCTCAGCTACACTCAGTTTCAAAGAGAGCGGCAGTGTATATTTCTTTCTTATGTTGTCACTGACTTATCAAACTGTATAGATATGGATGACAAAAGAGACAAAAGAACTTTACAAGGTCAACTTTTGGCTTCCTCAGCAGGTCTCTGCTTTTTGACCTTTTCCTCACTTGTTCATTTAACCTTGCCTCCTCAGCTTTACATCATGTTGCTTCTTAGATAAACCATTGTTACCCTCTTCTTTACCTACTTATACTGTGACTACAACTTAAGCTCTGGGGCAATGTAAGACCAGCTGGAAGTACACTCTTGCTTTCCCAGACCCCCTGCCCCCATTTTGCTGTCCTACCTCCCATAGTTACCTGGTGCTTGTGCACATAGTACAAGAGTAGAAAACACAGTTATAGACACCTGTAGATACATTTCCTACCAACTGCCACAGGAGCTGATGAGAATGCCCACCCTCTTGGGGTGCCTGGGTGGCTCAGTTGGTTAAGGGTCTGCCTTCAGCTCAGGTCATGATCCGGGGGTCCTGGGATCTAGTTCTATATCGGGCTCTCTGCTCAGTGGGGAGTCTGCTTGTCCCCCTACCTCTGCCTGGCTGGGCTCACTCTCTCTAGGTCTCACTCTCTCTCTCAAATAAATAAATAAAATTAAAAAAAAAAAAAATACCCACCTTCTTAGCCCGTTCCCTCCCTTGACACACACAACACACACACACACATATCTCAAATAGTTCATCTTAAGTTGAAGATGTTTTCTTTCAGAAAAGACCTGAAGGTGTCACTAACCCACAACCATTTAAAGGTAATTTATCTGCCCGATTCTTTCATTCTGCAGGTGATGTGAATTTGAACCCTGCATCCACATGGGGGTTGACAAAAGGTTATTAAGTATAAAGAGGGACCAGGTGTTTCTCCTCTATACATAGTCAAAGCCATAATGAATACTCTTGCCCTCTCCCCTTGTGAGGTGGAAGTTTTGCTGGTTCGTCCTTTGAGGGTATGGCATTTTAGAGGGGTCTCTCCATTTTATACCGGTTCCCATGCATGCTCCCTATATCTTACTTGGGCCCAGGGTTGTTTCCTGACCCTTAATATGGCTGTTGTAGGATGAGAAAATGACCCAGGATTTTGGTCCTTGCTTCTTTCCAAATAGACACTCTGCAATTCAACTAATTCAGCATATGTCATAAAGCTTAGCTTCTCTCCTGAATATATTTGTCTTCTCTCAGTTCCTAGGACATAATCCTCCCCTCTCCCAAGTACTTTTGACCAAGTGGTGTTTCATCTGCTTGAAGTACTCTTTTCATACACTGCCATGCACACACAGACACACCCATTATAGGGGTTAGTTCTCATGCTTTACATATGATTTTAAACATTACTTCCTCAAATAATCCTTGTTAACCATTAAAATCACAATAGGGAATCAGCAATATTTTGCATTTTGGCATTTTCAAGAGGCAGAAATTTGGGTGCCCAGATTTTGCACTATTATCCTGAATCCCAAATAACTAAATTGTCATTCATCATATAGTAAATATACTATAAAAAATAAATTACTACTAAAAGTGTTATCATATAGAAGATATACCCATATGAAGGAATGAGAAAGGGAAGGGGAAGGGAAGGACAGAAGTGAGAGGAGAAGGAGGAGAGAGAGAGAGAGAGAGATTGAAAAAAGGAATATCCATATCAGAGGGGTGGGGGTAGTGGGAGAGACAGATGTCTTCAGGAACGTGCTGGTCAGGAACACTTAATAAGTTACAGTTGTAGCTGAACACAGAATCCTGAAGTGATGCCTAGTTCTCTATTGTTTTAGAAACTAGAATACCTAGGAAGGGAAAATGGTAAAAATTCCCACACCCAAAAGTCCATGGGATATCAGTTTCTGTTCTAATTCAATACAATATTCCTTGCTTGCTTCCCGAGGATAAATATGGATTTGTGCACATATACTACAAAGTCAAAATAAGCTTTTTCTAGGACTTGATCTTCGCATTGTTTTTTAACTTCTGCCAAACAACTGTACACTTCAGGTCTATGACATAAAGCTTCACATATTGATTTTCAGCCTCATAAGAAAGTTTTGATACGGTCTTATCTTTAGTTGTCAAAATCTTAGGTTCTAAAAACATCACATGAACCTATTTTTAGCTGAGTTTAACAAACTAACACTAATTTTATGATATACCCTTATAATAATTTTTATATGTATTGTTTTAAATAAAAACATTCAAAATAACTAAGTTATTAGAATTTAATAAGTAATTTTTAATCATCCAACTTTCCAGATCTCTTCACTTTGATTATCTAAAAGCCTATGTTTGACAAAAACCAGGGATTTGCAGACAAAAGGATGTCTGCAATATCAGAAAAATATGTTAAACAAAATATAGAATATTTCAGTGCTGTATCTTCTCATAATAGAGCACCAAATTATCAACAAGAACATTACATGAACACAATAGAACACTCTATCTTTGTATTTTGTACTCCTCAGAATGCCATTATACTTTAATCTATTAAATTATATGGCTGAGAGCACGTAAGAGTTGATAAAACCAGACGTAGATCTACAAAGATTAATACTTTAAAAAGAATAAATTCAGGACTGAGGGGCTCAAGATAGTGGCATAAGAAGACTCTGGGCTTGCCTCCTCACACAGACACATTGAGTCTATACCTATATATGGAGCAATTCCTCCTGAAGAGGAACTGAGGGCTGAATGAACTGCTTCTTCACAACAAGGGATAGAGGGACCATATGACGAATGGCAGGAAAGAACCAGACATGGTAGCAATGGAAATCCTACCTCTATACTATGAACTGCAGAATGAAGGATAGGGCTGGCCTGTGCACAGATTTGTCTGACCTGCAATATAGCAAAAAAGCAGTGGTTTGAAGGGCGCCTAGACTTTAAGTTAAGGAAGCCTATTTATTTACCCTAAAGTATTCGATCAAATGGTGGGGAAATTGCTGGAGCTCTCTCTCTGGGATTGGAGGTATTGGGGAGCACCATTGTTTCCATTCCCTCTCCACACTGATAGCTCAGATAAGAGCAGAGTCCAGGCATCTAGCCAGCCTGCTGACTCAGTGAGCTCTGAGCCCTTAGCCCACACCAGCTCTAGCAGTCCCCATAATATAGTTCTCCCAACAAAGTCCCCCAACCGATGCCACCCCATACATAGCTGTCCCACCAAGGATGTTCCTGCATAGCATACAATGTGACACCTCCAGTGTGTACCCACTACAGCTCCAGCCATTTTGCCAAGGCATCCTGGACACAAACCAACCTGAGACATCTCCTGCCTGTGCCCATGCTGCCAGGACACCTCCTGTATGAAGCACCCAACCCAATTCTATCCCAGCTCCAGCCAGAGAGCCAAAGCCTCCAGGCACATGCAGTCTACAAAGGGGATGTTCCTATACAAGGCCACTCCTTTAAGACTGGGACAGGTAGCTGTTTCACCTAACTCATAGAAACAAACACAGAAAGTTAGACAAAATTAGGAGTCAATGAATATGCTTCAAGCAAAAGAACAAGACAAAGCTTAAAAAAAAAATAAATGAAACAGAGATAAGCAAACTACCTGACAAAGGGTTCAAAATTATTGTTATAAAGAAGCCCACTGGACTTGAGAGTAGATAAACTCAGTAAGAATTTCAACAGAAAAAAAATTTTAAAAAGGAACCAGTTAAAGCTGAGCAATACAATAACTGAAATGACAAATGCACTATCAATAGTAGATTAGCAGATGCAAAAGAATGGATCAGCAATCTGGAAGAAAGGGTAATGGAAAGCACCCAAGATGGGCAACAAAAACAAAATTTTTTTTAAACAAGAATAGGTTAAGGAAGCTGAAACAACATCAAGTATATTAGCATTCACAATATAGGGATCCCAGAAGAAGAAGTGAGAGAGAAAGGCACAGAAAAATTACTAAAAAAATAAGAGCTGAAAATTTCCCTAAGGTGGGGAATGAAAAAGACTAACAGGTCCAGGTAGAACAAAGAACCACTAATAGGATGAACCCAGAAAGGTCCACACCAAGACACAGAATAATTAAAATGTCAACAATTAAAGAGAAAATCTTAAAAGCACCAAGAGAAAAGCAACTAATTACATACAAGGAAAATTCATAAGGTTGTCAGCTGATTTTTCAGCAGAAACTTTTCAGGCCAGAAGAAAGTGGCATGATATACTCAGAGTACTAAAAAGAAAAAAAACCTACAACTAAGAATACTCTACATGGCAAGATTATTTCAGAATTGAAGGAGAGAGTTTCCCACACAAACAAAAGTTAAAGTTCATCACCTTTAAGCCAGCCTTATTAAAAGTGTTAAAGGGACTTCTTTAAATGGAAAAGGCAATAACTAGAAGAAAAATATTAATGGAAAAAATTGCACTAGTAAAAGCAAACATACAAACATAAAA
Source organism: Neomonachus schauinslandi (assembly GCF_002201575.2). Taxonomy (NCBI): domain Eukaryota; kingdom Metazoa; phylum Chordata; class Mammalia; order Carnivora; family Phocidae; genus Neomonachus; species Neomonachus schauinslandi. Next base: position 95,753,024 of record NC_058410.1, on the reverse strand, counting down.
AGGTAGTAAATCAATCAAGTATAAAGCTAGTATGAAGATTAAAAAAGGAAAATCAATTCTGTTTAAAATATTAAGGGATTCACAAAATCAAAGATAGAAAATAGACATCATATACATAAAACATGGAGAGGGAGGAATAAAAATGTCCTTATTAACATCATCATTAATACATGTGTTCTAACTTAAGCAACCATCAGCTTAATATTAACTTCTATACACTTAGGATGTTGTATATGAACCTCATGGTAAACACAATCCAAAGACCTATAATAGATTCACAAAAATTAAAGACAAAGATACTCAAGCATAACATCAAGGAAAATCACTCATCAAAAGGGAAGAGAGCAAGAGAAGAAGGAAGAAACACAGAAGAACTACAAAAACAACATGAGAACAATTAACAAAATGGCAAAAGGTATAAACCTATCAATAATTAAATATAAATACCCTAAATGTTCCATCAAAAGACATAGGGTGACTGAATGAAAAAAAAAAAGCAAGCCCCATCTCTAAGATGCCTACAAGAGACTAACTTCAGACCTAAACATATATAGAGAGACTGAAAGTGAAGGGATGGAAAAGACATACCATGCAAATGGAAACAAAAAGCTAGGATAGCAATATTATATAACACAAAATAGACTTTAGAACAAAGATTGTAACAAGAGACAAAAAGGACATTACATAATGATAAAGGAATCAATCCAAGAACAGGATATAACAATTATAAATATCTATGCACCCAACCACAGGAGCAACTAAATATATAGAATATTAATAGACATAAAGGGAGGAATTGACAGCAATACAATAATAGTAGGGAAACTGACCACCCCATTTACATCAATGGGTGGATCATCCAGACAGACCACCCCATTTACATCAATGGGTGCATCATCCAGACAGAAAATTGATAAAGAAATGCTGGCTTTAAACAACACATTAGACCAGATGGACTTAACAGATATATACAGAAATTCCATCCAAAAATGGTAGAATACACATTCTTTCAAGTGTAGATGGAACATTCTCAAGAGATCACATGTTAGGACACAAAACATGTCTCAATAAATTTAACAAGACTGACATTATATCAAGGATCTTTTCCAAACATGACAGAATGAAACTAGAAATAAATTACAAGAAAAAAAAGAAAACAAGCGGATGCCGAACAACATGCTAGTAAACAACCAGTGGGTCTCCAAAAAAATCAAAGAGCAAATCAAAAAATACATGGGGACAAATGAAGACAGAAACACATTGGATCAAAATCTTTGAGACATAGCAAAAGCAGTTCTAAGAGGGAAGTTGAGAGAGGAAAAAAAGTCTATCTCAAGAAACAATAAAAATCTCAAAAAAACAATCTAATATTATGCCTAAAGAAATTAGAAAAAGAACAAACAAAGCCCAGAGTTAGTAGAAAGAAGTAATAAAGATCAGAGTGAAATAAATGAAATAGAGACTAAAAATACAGTAGAAAAGATTATTGAAATTAAGATCAGGTCTTTGAAAAGGTAAACAAAATTGACAGCCAGATTCATCAAGAAAAAAAAAAAAAGAGAGGGGACACAAATAAATAAAATCAGAAATGAAAGAAGAGAAATAACAACCAACACCACAGAAATACAAAGAATTATGAGACTACTATGAAAAATTATGCACCCTCATTTGGACATCCTAAAAGAAATGGAGAAATTCCTAGAAATATATACTCTTCCTATACTGAATAAGGAAAATGGGAAATCGGAAAAGCCTGATTACCATCCATGAAATTGAATCAGTAATAAAAAAATTCCCAACAAGCAAAATTCCATAACCAGGTGGCTTCACAGGTTAATTCTACCAAACATATAAAGAAGAGTTAATATCTATCCTTCTCAAACTATCCCAAAAAAATTATAGGAAGGAAAGCTTCCTAATTCATTCTACAAAACCATCATTACCCTGATACAAAAAACAAAAACAAAAAAGATAAAAAACACTATTAAAAAAGAAAATTACTAAGAGGCTAATTTCTCTGATGAACAGAGGTGCAAAATCCTCAACAAAATATTATCAACCAAATAAATAATACATTAAGGATCATTCACCATAATCAAGTGGGATTTATTCCAGGGATGCAAGGATGATTGAATATCCACAAATCAATATACATGATATACCACATTAACATAATGAGGAATAAAAATCTTATTATCATCTCAATAGATGCAGATAAAGCACTTGATGAAATTCAACATCACTTAATAAAAACTCTCAAAAAAGTGGGTTTAAAGGTAACATTCCTCTACATAGTAAAGGCCACATATGAACAACCCACAGCTAATATCATACTCGATGGTAAAAAGCAGAAACCTTTTCCCCTAAGATCAGGAATATCCAATCTTGCCAGTTTTATTCAACATAGTACTAAAAATCTTAGCTTCAACAATCAGACAAAAAAAAAAATCCAAATTGTTATGGAAGAAGTATAACTGTCACTATTTGCAAATGACATGACACTATATATAAGACCCTAAAGACTAGACCCAAAATGCTGTTAGCATTACAAAATGAATTAAGTAATGTTGCAAGATAGAAAATAAAGAAAAATCCGTTGCATTTCTATACAGTAATAACAAAGAGGAAGAAAAAAAAATGAAGTAAGCAACCCCATTTACAATTGCATCAATAAGAATAAAATGCCTAGGAATAAATTTAACCAAGCAGGAAAGACATGCAGTTTGAAATCTGTAAGATGTTAAATAAAGAAACTGAAGATGACAGTTTCCAGAAATGGAAAGCTATATCATGCTTATGGATTAGAAGAATTAATATCATTAAAATGTTCATATAAGCCATAATAATCTAAAGATTCAATGCAATCCTTATCAAAATACCAACAGCATTTTTCACATAACTACAACAAACAATGCTAAAATTTGTAGGGAATTACATAGCACCCTGAATAGCCAAAGCAATCTTGAGAAAGAAAAACAAAGCTGGAGGTATCACAATCCCAGATTCCAAAATATATTACAAAGCTAAAGTAATTAAAACAGCATGGCCCTGGCACAAAAATAGACGCATAGATCAGTAGAACAGGATAGAGGGCCCAGAAATAAACCCATCGTTTCATGGTCAATTCATCTATGACAAAGGACATCAGAATATATGAAAGAAGTCAAGAATATACAATAGGGAAAGACCATCTGTTTAATAAATGGTTCTGGGAAAACTGGACAGCCATATGCAAAAGAATGAAACTAGACCACTATCTTTACACCATACACACACAAATAAACTCAAAATGGATTAAAAACATAAATATGAGACCTGACACCATAAAACTCTTAATATAAAACATAGGCAGTAATCTCTTAGACACTGGCCTTAGCAATATTTTTCTATACTTATCTCCTCAGGCACAGAGAACAAAACCATAATTAAACTATTGGAACTACACCAACATAAAAAAACTTTGGCACAGTGAAGGAAACCAACAGAACAAAAAGGCATCCTACTGAATGGGAGAAGATATTTGCAAATGATGTATCCGATAAGGAGATAACATCGAAAATATATTAAGAACTTAAACACACTTTAACACCAAAAAAATCCAATTACAAATAGGAAGAGAACCTGAATAGACATGTTTTTTTAAAGAAGATACACAGATGGCCAACAGACACAGGCAAAGAGATTCAGTATGAGTGATCATCAGGGAAATACAAATCACAACCACAATGAGATATTGGCTCATACTTGTCAGAATGGCTAGTATCAAAAAGACAAGTGCTAGTGAAGATGTGGAGAAAAAGCAACCCTCGTGTACTGTTGTTGGAAATGTAAATTGATGCAGCCACTGTGGAAAAACGGTATGGAATTGCCTCAAAAAATTAGGAATAGAAATACCATACAACCCAGTATTTCAACTTCTGGGCATTTACCTGAAGAAAACAAAAACACTAATTTAAAAAGATAAATGCACCTATCCATTCTGTGGCAGCATTATTTACAATAACCAAGATATGAAAGCAATTTTTGTGTCCATGAATAGATGAAAGGAGAAAGAAGATATGGTACATATATACACAGTGCAGTATTACTCAGCCACAAAAAGGAATGAAATCTTGCCATTTGCAACAACATGAACATTGCAAATAAGCCAGATGGAAAAGACAAATACTTCATGTATAATAATATAGGTCTGCAAACAAGCCATACAGGGAAAGACAAATACTATACGATTTCTCTTACATGTGGAATCTAAAAACCAAAACAAACAAGCAAATAGGCTCCTAAATACAGAGAACAAACACTTGGTTGCCAAAAGGGAGGTGGGTAGGGGGAATGGGTAAAATAGATGAACAGTATTAAAAAGTAAGTACAAACTTCCAGTTATAAAACAAAGTCATAAGCATGACAAGCATGTGGAACATAGTCAATATTGTAGTAAGTAACAGAGAGTAACTACACTTACTGTGGTGGTCATTTCATAATATATATAATTATTGAATTACTATGTTGCACCTAAAACTAATATTGTATGTCAACTACCCTACAGTAAAAAAAGAACAAATTTTATCAAATCAAATTAACAGCAGTAGGAGACATCATTGTCCTAAAAATAAATGTGTAATTTTCAGATATTTCCTGAGTGCTTGTCATGTGGTAGACACTGTTTAAGCACTATATTCATAGCAATTTATAAATGTTATCCCACTAATACTCTTAATGTTTATAAGTAAGGATACCCATTTTGCACATACACACAAATAATACAAAATACCTGAAGGGCCATAAGGATATTTGCTAAGGCTTGTCCATATGTGTCATGGCAGTGAACAGCAAGAGCACTAGGTGGGATTTCTTTCATGACACTCTCCAACATTCTCTTCATGCTTCCTGGAGTTCCCACTCCAATGGTGTCTCCCAGAGAGATCTCATAACAGCCCATGCCATACAATCTCTTAGATACCTGTCGGGAAAGGTGAGGAGCTAGTAAAACAATGGAAATGGACAGTCTCAAACCCTGTTATTCCTTAACAAACATCATCCAGAAGTAAAAGTCACAACTAAGATCAGTTACGTATCCATGGGAAACATTTATTTTAGTTTTCTGGTCTTTTTCCTGTTTATTAAATCCTAAGCATTATATAAAGGTTTTAAAGACATTACTATATTTTTCTAATATTCAAATTTGCCTTAGAATCGTAACTATCTATTTACATAGTTTGGTTATGAAATTATAAGCTACAATTTCAATTATGGGAGGCTTACTTTCTCAACCCTATCATCAAAACAGGAACATTACAAATTTACTTTGGAAGTAGTATTTCTTGAGACGTTAGATTAGAGGTCAAGAGATATCAATACTAGTTCCAGCTCTGTCAGTAAGTAGTTTTGTGATTGATAGAATCACCTAATATTTCTAACTTAATTTTTCCGGCTTATAAATGGATGCATTTGTGCAAAGTAAACTGTAAGTTCCCTTCATGCTGGGTAACTAATGTCACTTTCAAAGAGCAATATGAGTTTGCAAGAAGGCAGCATGGTATGTTAACAAAGACATGAGTTCTGAAATCAGACAAGCCTGGATTTAAATCTCAGCTTCCACCCATGCTAGTCATGTGATACTGGGTAGAAGATTAACCTTTTTAAGCCTCAGTCTCTTTTCTGTAAAATAGAGACAACAAATACTCTTATTAGCATATTTTCTAAGCCTTATTATTTTTTTTAAAGATTTTATTTTATTTATTTGAGAGAGAGACTGAGATAGAGAGAGCATGAGAGGGGGGAGGGTCAGAGGCAGAGGGAGAAACAGACTCCCCACTGAGCAGGGAGCCCGATGTGGGACTTGATCCCGGGACTCCAGGATCATGACCTGAGCCAAAGGCAGTCGCTTAACCAACTGAGCCACCCAGGCACCCCTAAGCCTTATTAATTTTTAAACATTGTATTAATGATGATGTTAATAAGGACATGTTGAGTCCTTATTAATGAGAATATATAAAAAATCGCTTTGTACAATATCTGACATTTGTAAAAAGTACTGTAACTCATTTATTATGTATTTCTTCAGTGCCCATTTTATGACAGGCACTAGTTTAGGTGCTGGGATATAATAAGCATATAAGTATTGAGATGGTTTATGCTGTCAACTGAGGATTGAACTCAATTCCACTCAAAAAAGTGTAAATACAAGTAAAATAAGAATTTTGGAACAAAGAAACAGGATTCTAAGAGCATGTAGCAAAGGATATTGACCTACATTTATCAGGTAGGAAGGGCCTAAGTGAGAGCTTGAGATAAAGTAGGCGTTAACTTGTTGAAGAGGGTGAGAAGAAGGGTACAAGAAGAATGTTTCAAGTGGAATATAACGTGTTCCAGACAGCTGAAATAGAAAATGCAAAGGGCATTCCAGATAGGAAAAAAATACAAAGGGTAGGTGTGGCAAGAAAGCAAAAACCAAGGGGGGAATGAAGCTACATAAATCTGGTGAGGTAGGCATAGGACAAACCATGCAGAGCCTTGCAAACAAGCCAAGCTGAGAATTTTGGTTGAGGATTCTTTCATAAGAGCAATAGGAAGCCACAATGGACTGTTGGGGTAATGGGGGTAGTGGCAATATTAATCTTTCAGAAAGGCACTATCAACAATATCAAAAACAGGTTGGAGGGCACTCAGAAGGGCCCCCTAGTCCAAGTAGGAGACTATTACTGGATGGAAACTTGGATTTTAAAAAAAAAAAAAGGCATAATGTTCATTCTTCCCTACTGCCTATTAAATGCTGGAATTTCTTAATGGCCAGGTAAAGGACAATGAAGTTTCAAAAGAGAAACCTAACCACAGTTGGATGAAAACCCAGTCAAGGGAGTTTAAGGAAACAAGGGTGTCATCAAGGACAAGTGGTCAGTAGTCCCAAATTCTGCTAAGATGTCAAGATGAGTACTGAATATGATCTTGCATTTTTTAACCCAAGTGCTAAGTGGTGGTCTTACAAAGAGGGATTTCAGGGGCGCCTGGGTGGCTCAGTCGTTGAGCGTCTGCCTTCGGCTCAGGTCATGATCCCAGGGTACTGGGATCGAGCCCCGCATCAGGCTCCCTGCTGAGCGGGAGGCCTGCTTCTCCCTCTCCCACTCCCCCTGCTTGTGTTCCCTCTCTCGCTGTGTCTCTCTGTCAAATAAATAAATAAAGTCTTTAAAAATAAAAAAAAAAAGAGAGGGATTTCAGTGAAGTGAATGGTCTAGAAGTCACCTTGGAGGATGATAAAGAGCTGGTGGCACCTGAGGAAATAAACACCAGTAGTGTAGACAGCCCTTTGAAGAAGTTTAGATGTAGAAGGATAAAAATAGGTAACCAGTAAATAGATGTGGATGCTTAATTAAGAAAGGAAGCTTTCAGATGGCAGAGACTTGAACGTGTTCAAGTGTCAACAGGAAGAATTCTAAGCAGTTGAATATACAGGGGAGTAAACAAGAGGAACTAGAAGCTTGAACAGACTGAACAGTTTGCAATGCTGACTGCAGGCAGTAAGAGAGGGAGTCGGCCACAAAACCTAGTAGAAGAGTACAGAAGGCTCATTTAAAGTTGCTGGTCATCAACTAACGCTTCCAATCTGCCTATTATGCAATTCTCTTCAACAACTCCTCAGGCATTCTGGTGCAGGCATGGAGAGGCTGAGGGTATGTGTGGTACGTCCAGAGACTCCACAAGGCAAAAGGCAGAAAAGCAAGGGGTTTGGTGTACAGGTAGAGTTGGAGCCTCATTTTTTGCGGAGCCTGAAGTGATATCATTTTGGAAATTTTAAGAAAAGAATATGTATTTGTAAATGCAAATTAATAACAAAGTCTTAGAAGGGTCCCATGCAGGTGAAGGACTACAACACGGAAGAATCCTTATTTTATAGTGTATCTGCCTCTGTGTGTAAAGGTCTTAAGAATAGACTGTGGGACAACACTCATTTGAAAAAAATCTGCAGTAAATTTCAAAAGTTCAAATGAATGCACAAAAGAGGAATGGCTTTAGCCAAACTGAAGGTTTATCCTCATAAATTCTGATTTTCTAACAATGCTCTATCTTCATGACTTTGGTAACGCATTACAAAATATATGAAAATAACAGCCTTAACAACAGGTGCACAGTAATATAGTTCACATACAAATGTGTTTCTGAGAGCCTAATATAGTCTCAAAGACTGAATATTTTGTCTTCATTAGTATCAATTAATAAACAAGAACAGGAAGTAGAAAATGAACTTCAATAAGCAGGTCTTTAATGGATATAATCTATCACCACAAAATTGCTCTCTAATAAAAGCAACTTGAATCTCAGCAGTAAGAGCTCTTGGATCTTAAAGGAACAAAAGCAGTGTACAGCAAAAGCAGTGTATACTCTGATACAAGTGTCAAAGTATGCAGGACAAAAACAAAGGGAGCCTACCTGAGCAACCAAAGCAAAGTTCAAGTGTGTGTGCACAAACTGTCCCAACATTCTGATGGAATGTGGAAAGGCCCTCACTGCATTCTGCCCATGTAAAAATGAAACAGGTGTTTTTATTCCTTCACCTTTGAGCACCCAAATGATAAGACTCAAAGGTTATTTAACTTTGAGGAGTTGTAGCCAATATATCCATCTGCAGTGTCAAAATGAAACAGTTAAGTAATCAAACTTGTCTTCCATTCCATGGTTCTCCTTAAACTCTGTTGTCAGATGCAAAACACAGTAAGGAAAATAGGCCACTTTTAAAAATAATATACATCATTTTACCAAGAACCAGAAAACCAGGGGTATCTTACTTCTGTCACTTTTTGTGGTGTGATGTTTCCTTCATACGGACAGCCCAGGGCACAAGACACATACCTAAATTTAAAATACAGAATCATATAAATATATGGATGATGGATAAGTCATTTCCTAATTTTCATTTTATCAAAATTAAGAAATAGCTAAAAAGTCATCAAAAATGTATTTTACACCAGTTCATTACTATTCTCAGAATAAACAAAAACAATTTTGGAACATTTTCAATTGATCTCACATTTTTATCTAGTAATTACAATTTGATATGTTATCTGATGGCAGATAGGAATAAGATAACATGTGTTTATCTTGTGGAGTTATTTATACAACAGCAATATATGAACATTCGAAGCAGAAAATATCACTGAACTACATAGTTTTATTTAAGTACATACATTCAATTGTTAAATATCCAGGTCTTTGGACTCAGAGAGAGATAGCATGTAGATGACTAACTGAATTTCTTTTTACTCCCATTTGGATCTTTTGGACTTATTTAGATACAGTCATTAATCACCCCAAAACTTCTAAACCTGGCCACAACCTCAAAGTTCATCTTGTTTATCTCCTGTGGGTATACTTAAATCATCCCAAACAGAAGAGTTTCTAGTCTGTTTAAAAGACTCCAAATAAAGATATTCCATAAGCTTCAACAATTTAATATAAAAAGTCAAGTCTTTCCTGAAATGATAATACTTTTCCATCTTAAGTATTAAGCTTTAGAAAAAGCCTGTTTTAGCTATTTTCAGCTCAACACCAATCCCATTTTATTAAACTTTCCTCAGAGATTTTACAACGCTTCTATTAAAATAATGCATCATGTGTTTGATTGTCAGGGATGAAGCAATTCACATGAGACAGGGGTGGTAGGAAATGAGGCTGGAGATCCAATTTTCTGAGCGAGAATATAACAGGATTTAGATAATAAGGCCCTTGAATGCCATGCCAAGGAGTCTGAACTTTGAGATCACTCAAAGTTATTAGGTAATATAGTGACAAGATCAGAGTAATTTTCCAGGAATGTTAACTCTTTGAGAACTCTGGAAGTGGTTGCCAGAGGAAAGGTGCAGGCAAAAACAAGACAAACCATAAAACCATTATTTCTATGATTCCAAGATGCTGTCCATTATAAGATACACTATGAATTTCATAACAGATTTTGGAGTGAAAAAGTAAACTATATATTCAATGATTCAATCCATTAAAATGTGAATAAAAGTTGTGTTTTGTGATTCAAATAAATAAGCAATTTACTAAATCAGGTAAGCAGTGATGAAGACAGAGAAGGAATAAAGAGGTTAATTCAATTAAAATTTGAAAGTTATGCTGGAGAGGAAATCCATTTCTCTGCTCCAATAATTACTATAATTTAATCTTGTTTGAATAATCTGTATAAATTTAATCAAGACAACTGGAAAGAAAATGTTACATAAACCTAACACTTGGAAAAGGAGGCTAAGGTTGAAAAAGAACAAACATTTTCAATTCAGATACAATGATTATAGATAAATATGTATTTTCTGTGTGTGTGTGTGTGTGTGTATAATCACCTTTATTCTAAACCCAAAATATCTAAATGTGATTAAATAGAAAATCCAAGCCATGCATTTACATGCCATCCCTCTAAATATATATATAAAAAAAAAATAAAGAAAAAAAAAGTGCAAAACAATAAAAGCAAAACAAAACCAACCTCTCCTGCATTCTCAACTAATCTGGCCATAGCTACCCCTTTGTGCTGTAATTTTAAGTTGGCCACGTGCATTTTCATTCACTCAAGTTTTCCCTGATTGCTTTCCAGGTTTGCCTGGTCTTCATATTCCACCGATTCCAACTTTGTCCATGTGCATTTTCATTCATTCAAGTTTTCCCTCTGATTCCTTCCCAGGTTTGCCTGGGTCTTCATATTTCACTGCATTCATCTTCACATATTCTTCTCCATCCTTGTAGGTGGCCACTCCTTTAACCTATTCACACATGGAGCTACTTTCTCCAAAACAAACATAAGGATTCTCAACTATGTTCATTAACTTACTTTAATATTCTATAAGCACAGGTTGGCAAACTAAGACCCACAGGCCAAATCCTGCTCATTAGTCTTTTGCAAGTAAATTTTATTGGAACAACGCCATGCCCATCTGTTTACCTATTATCCATGGCTATTTCTGCATTGTAAGAGCAGAGGTGAGGAGTCACACAGAGACCATTTGACCCACAAAACCTAAAATACTACTGTCTGGTCCTTTACAGAAAAAACTTGCTGCTGGTAATAAGTGAAATACTTTCATGAGTGTGAGAATGTCTCTACCATGATAAAAATAGTCTACATCATCTGCTTTGACTAGTGGCTAGAGTCAATGTCTAGATTTCCGCTCTTCTCTAGCAATTAGAGTGGCTCTCAAACTTGCCCACACAGAATCACCTGGGGAGCTTAAAAAACAAAACCATGATGGTTAGGACACACTCCAAACCAATTAAATCACAAACTTAGGAAATGAAATTCAACCACTAATATTTCAAAATAATTTCTAAATCTCCATTATTTTTTTAAAATTGAAAACCACTAAACCATTAGCAATACTACCGCCCCTGGATTGCCTGATTCCCTTGCATAAAAAAGGGGACAATACACAGATTTGAGAGTAGCTAGTCTCAAGAATCTCCTATTATGCCATAGAAACTTTGATCTATTTTTGATTCGCTGGTGGTTCAATTTCTCACAGACCTATCTCAAATCGTTCTACTCTGATGAAGCCCCAAACTACAACCTCTCCATTTCTTTTTTTTATCCAGTTTCTTACTTCTGGCTTAATGTCCTTTAGTACTTTTTTCCACCAATGGTTGAGTTTAGCAGACCATTTTGTCAGCAAATGATTTTATTTCACCTTAATTAATGTATAATAGTTTGGCTACGTATAAAATCCAGGTTAAGTTATTCTACCTTTTTGAACATATTTCACTATCTCTGCTCTCAGTTTTACTGATGAGAAATTTGCTATCTAGTGGTAAGGCCTCTATAGCAATTTTATAGTAATTTGTTCTCTATTATCTTTAGGATTCTCTGTTTATATCTAATATTCTACATTTTACCATGAGAATGTCAAGACTTGTTATACTTCTTTAATATTTACATTGATGTTTTTCTTCAAATCTAGAAAATCCTCAAGGTATTAATTCATCAAACCTATCTCTCACATCTGATTTCCTTTTTTTCTCCTGAAAATCTTGTTAGGCATGCTCTCTTAACCTCACTTTCAAAAGTTCTATTAATTTTTTCTGTGTTTTATTATTGCAATTTCCTTAAATCCTACTTCCAGTAATACCCCTTTCAACTGTATGTAATCTGCTGTTCAATGCAATCATTGTTTTCATTTAATAAATATATTTTTAAAGAAATGTTTCTTTTTGTAAAAGCTTCATTATTTTTTATAAAGATCTGTTCTTTTATGTTCTTCCTTTTCCTCTTTATTTTGAGGGGTTAATTTATAATCTCTCTTCAGATTGTTCTATTTCCTTCCTTTCTGTTAAAGTTTTCCTATATTTTTTTGTTTTTTCTTAGTGTACACTTTGTATCATCATGTGGTTTATAAATTTTACTGTATCTTTTCACAGTGATTTTAGTTTCTGTAGGAATTCCATGACAGTCTTGATTTATTCAAATGTCCCCATAAACAAGATCTGACTTCCTTTGGCCCTTGCTCTATGGACTTTACCAGTTCTTGGAAAAATTTCTACCTGAATTTCTTAATTTGGGTTTCCAGGATATACCAACAAGTTCCACTGACCTTGCATTTACAAGGAGGTGATTCCCGCTTCCAAGAATAATCACTTTCAAATCCATGTTTTAGTAGAATATCTGTCTTTTCCCATATAGACATTAAAATCCCATTTTCAAGCCACTAGGGATTATATCTGAAATAGATACCCCATGTGTTAGTGGCGTCAACCTGCATGCTTACCACACTTTCTTTGATGAAATCTGAGGACTTTCCTTTCTAGTTTGGCTGTATGTTTTAAAAGTGGTTATATTTATGTGTTTGTAATAGGAACAAAAAAGGGAGTCTCTGCATCAACTCAGTCCCCCACAGTCTCTGTCTTTCATCATTACACAGATAGATAACTCCAGGAACAACTCAAAATCTCATGAACATTACAAATTGATTCCCTGACATATTCACATGGCATATTAAGCTCAGTATGTCCAAAATGGTGCTCATTCCTGTTTCCCCTGCATTTGCCATTAAAAAAAATAATAGTAATACAGTCATTTTCAGAATCTGTCCTGCCAAATCACTTAAAGGTCATCTTTGAGAACATATTCAATAACTTGGGTTGGCTGGTTCTTCCTCTCCAGCCTCTGTAGCACATGACCTCTGCCAGTGCCAGCCCAAGTATACAGAACAGTCCCTGAATATCTTCTCCAGGACAGCTGCAAACATCTGCTAAGTGCTTTCCTTGCCTCTGGTCTCACATCACTCATTTGTACACCAATATCTATTGACAAAATAATATGACTACAACACAGATCTGTTTACATAGTTTTATACTTTGAAAATCTTTAGTGGCTTGCCATTGTCTACCAAGTAAACTTGGTATTCAAGTTCAGCAATTTGTGAAACTTCAACCTAAATTTCTACCTCTCCCCCATTACACAGCTTCAAAAACTCCCATTCCAGTGAAAGTAAACTTTTCCCTGTCACCTAAGCATTTTTTGAGACTTCTCTTCACTATGCCTTTGTTCTTTGTAGATTTCCTGCCCCACCTGAAAAAGCCATTATTTCTGTTTATGCTTCCATATATTTACCTATCTTTAATGACTTCATTTTACTGACACTTTCTGCATTAAGTTTCTCCAGATTACCCCAGAGAAATTTAATATAGTATTACTTTAAACTTGAATAGGATTTTTCTATATATCTCTTAATGTATTTGCCTTTTTTGACAATATAATAATTTTTTCTCTATATATTATTCTCCAGTCTGCTTGAAACTATTTGAAGGTTGGCTACTTTTTCATTTTCATATTCCATACAGTATCACTAGACAGTTCATTATATAAAACACTCAATATTTCTTGAATGAATTAATCCACAAATGTGTTAAGGTGACACTGTCATCATTTGAATAATTTTCTATGCAATTCCTAGTCTTTGCTCTAAATGTATAATCTTATACAGGCTATTAAAGTTCTAAATCCTAGGGGGGCGCCTGGGTGGCTCAGTTGGTTAAGCGACCGCCTTCGGCTCAGGTATGATCCTGGAGTCCCTGGATCGAGTCCCACATCGGGCTCCCTGCTCGGCAGGGAGTCTGCTTCTCTCTCTGACCCTCCCCCCTCTCATGTGTTCTCTCTCATTCTCTCTCTCTCAAATAATAAAATCTTTAAAAAAAAAAAATAAAAAATAAAAAAAAATAAAGTTCTAAATCCTATAGCCAGAGAAGATAGCATATATTTATGCGTTCAGACGTAGAATATTTTAAATATTATATAGGATATATTATATAGGATGACCGAATAATAAAGGATTTGCCAACCAATATTGAAGCTCATTGTGCTAAAATTAAAAGGATGGTGTTACAATAAACTCTGTGGATAGAAATGTGAGTTGTTTTATTTTTATTTGTGCTTGTTAAGGCCATTTATCAGTATTATGCAAAATCACGATAAAAGAGAAACTGAGGCATTCAAGTCTTTAACAACTTTTTCTGGTAAAACCGAATCATGAAAAAGTACCTACAATGAGGCCTTACCCAAGCCTACCTTCCCACAAGTACCCTACATCCTTTCACCATTCTGGCAAGAAGGATGAGGAAAAGCCTGGAAAAAATTTTCCAAACACTTTGAAAGGAAGCAATCAACCACTGCTATCCTCAGACGAGAAAAGCAATGCCAAGAGCAAGGAGATGACATGTGATGTCAATTAAACATAATTAAGACATTTAAATGTAGGAGCTGTTTTGATGCAGTCGTGCGGAGTACATCCACCTATAAATACAAAATAGCATTCCATTATTAATAAGCCAACCAAAAGTGGATTGTGAAAGCCTGTTAAACACTTAACACTGTGGGTGATATAAGAAATAAGGACTATCCCTTGGTCTCAAGGAGCAATTCTGCTAAGATGCTCTTTTAGCTCTCAAATGCTAATTTCATGAGAAATGAAAAAAACACACTCTTTCCTCAAAGACTCTATATGAAGGCGGTTTAGACATGACTGTACCAACACAGCTTACACATATTAACTGTTGCGGGGATGTGTTATTCTGATAAATAGCAGTGCCAGAATAATATGTAAGGCTAAAAAAAATGTATAAACCCTCAAACCATATGCATGACAGAAAATAGCTTTAACAGATGTCTCATTTTTAGAGTTTTATGTACCATGTTTTGGTAAATGATGCTATGAATTGCTCTTCTGATTTTTCTTCCAGGCCAACACAAAGGCCTCAGTTTAACAGAGGTTGGAAAGGAACCTGACCAATAAACTGTCCATTTAGAAGATGGTGCCATATATGCAAGTGAATGCCATTGGGGTAGATCATCCAATGGAAGGTATTTGCTATATTAGTCATGAGAAACACTGACTGCCAGTCACTGTGTATTTAAAAAATTGAGACTTAAAGAATGACGCTCACTATCACGCTCAATAATATTGCTATTACCTTCAGGGCCAGGATCAGAATCCGTAATGACATGTTATATCAGGCAGAGGGGGAATGAGAAATACAACATGGGCAAAATGACCTAAATGGCTTGGCTAACAAACAAGAAGGCTGCAAGTTCTTGATTAAGTAGGTGTTATAAATTATCTCTCAAAAGGAAAACCAGTGAAAACTGACCACTTTGAGGGAGAGGGCTCTGCCCTTACTTAACAGAAAGATTGCCATTTTAAAGGTCAGAAATTATACAGAGCTAGACAACAAGTCAAAAAATAATAAGCACAAGAATTTCCTAACATCATGAGTGTTTCATCAAGGAAACTGGTCACTGATATACATAATACAATCTTATTCAGAAGCCTTTAAACCAGATTGGATTTTTATTGGTCTCGGCTAAGAAGAAAGTAGGTGGTGAGGGTCATAGTAGATCAAGAGACGCAAAATTGGGGCACCTGGGTGGCTCAGTCGGTTAAGCGACTGCCTTCAGCTCAGGTCATGATCCCAGGGTCCTGGGATCGAGCCCCACATCGGGCTCCCTGCTCGGCAGGAGGCCTGCTTCTCCCTCTCCCACTCCCCCTGCTTGTGTTCCCTCTCTCGCTGTGTCTCTCTCTGCCAAATAAATAAATAAAATCTTT
Source organism: Neomonachus schauinslandi (assembly GCF_002201575.2). Classification (NCBI taxonomy): domain Eukaryota; kingdom Metazoa; phylum Chordata; class Mammalia; order Carnivora; family Phocidae; genus Neomonachus; species Neomonachus schauinslandi. Next base: position 95,736,948 of record NC_058410.1, on the reverse strand, counting down.
AAAAAAAAAAAGATGCAAAATTTATGCACTCTAGGAAAACAAAAGCAAAAATGAACCATAAAAAGATTTTGCACAGTGAAGGAGACCATCAACAAAATGAAAAGGCAACCTACCAAGTGGCGGGAAGATACCTGCAAATGATATAACCGATAAGGAGCTAATATAAAAAATACATAAAGAACTTATACAACTCAATATCAAAAAATAATAATCCAATTAAAAAGTGGGCAAAGGACCTGAATACATTTTTTCCAAAGAAGACATAGAGATGGCCAAGGGACACATGAAAAGATGCTCAACATCATGAATCATCAGGGAAATGTAAATCATACCACAAGGAGATACCACCTCATGCCTTTCAAAATAGCTAGTATCAAAAAGATAAATATATATATATATATAACAAGTGTTAGCACTGAGGTGGAAAAAAAAAAGGAACCCTCGTGCGTTGTTGGTGAGAATGTAAACTGGCAGGCACTGTGGAAAACAAAGTGGAGATTCCTCAAAAAATTAAAAATAGTAATTCCATACCATCCAGTCATTCCACTACTGGCTATTTACCCAAAGAAAAGAAAAACTCTAATTTGAAAAGTAAAACATTAATCACATCCTAAAATTGTTTTTTGTTTTTTTGTATCTAAAAGTTATATATTATTATCTTTATTAGTTTAACGACTAATTTGTCTTTTACTCCTTATTCTCATTATTTTGTACCTTTTTTCCAGGAATTTAAGAATTTCAGCAGTTACAGTTCACAGTTAAATATTTTTGCATTGTGTAATTTTTTTTTTTTAACAATGGATGGATAATTTTGTTTGACTTCTGGGAAATTGTTACAAATATACTTCTTTCAACTTTCAACAGGTTCTTTCAGAGTAATCACGGATCAACTCATTTTAAGTGATTTTGTAGGAGAGGCCTAAGATGTAATTATGTAACAAGTTTTGCTTTGTCATGTACAACTGCTGACCTTGTGAACTTATATATTTATAAGCATTTTAATAGTAAAATTAATAATGGCTCCTTAGTGATAGTTTCCTTTTTTAAATTAATATTCTCACGAAGAGAGAGAGCATGTGATTCTTGTGACTTCATTTAAGGTAAGTCGATACTTAGACAAAAAGGAATAAAGCTAAATGTCTGATATATTAAAGTACTACCTTCATATCTCGAGGCATTTCAATTTTGAAGGGATCTTGACAAGCCAAGAGATAATTATTTCAACAAATGTATTGATAAAAGTAGAGAAAATGACATTTATCACAGACTTATTTTTCTTTGCCTTTTTCACTTTTTAAAAATTTAGACAAATAGAAAAATAACCTACATATTTTAAACATATGTCATATGAATTACACATTAAAAAATGAAGTCTAAAATGTAGACATTTCATTGTTCACTCATATATAATGTATATTCAGCAGCAGTTAGCTGACTATGCATTTTATGTCAATGATTTGGCATGGTATGTTTTCCCAATGTGTCCCAGATGTTATGTGAAGTCCTGAGTACATATTAAAAAATGTGTACACATGCATATGTATATATGTGTTTCAGGGAGAGGGAGAAAATCCAACAATAGCCCTCGAAACTTTAATAAAAGCTGCTATTTAAACCATATGAAAGTTAACTATTTTTATAAAAATTTAAATGGTTTTAGTGAGCATTTATAAAACGTGTACTGCCTTATGGCCTTTAAATCTGACAGCTGATGACATAAATTTTCTGGATGGTGATCAAGTACATGTTGATGCAGCTGTTGCCATGTTGCCATAGTAAAATATGCTGAAGCATCTACTTCAGTTTCAACTGGTTGAGCATGACTCTTTCTTAAATGATTACTAATGACCTATGACTTTTAATAATGAGTATCTAAAATCTCGATTGCCAGTAAAAATAAAATCTAATTTAAACTCTATAAAAGTTTGGGGGAGGAGGAAGAGAATTCTCTACTGCACAAAGAGCAAACTCACATACTGAAAGGTGTATTTCTAAAAATGAATAGTGTTTCAGAAAATCTGTAAGTTGTGCTCCCAAGGAACAAAATCTGCATTGGAAAATATACATTTGTCTATTGTGTAACTCTCCAGCAAATCTCCAGTGGACTCTGCTTATTGCATTGGACTGTGGGTCACTTCGTATCCATCTTGCACCCTGTACCCTTCTTATCAAGGCCTGGCAAACTTTAAGTTGTAGCATGGTTAGGAATTTCTTTGCTGATGGGACAATATTAATTGCTCAACAATCAGTATTTAAGAGGATTTAGGGTTTCTATTAGCTTTAATACATTACCTATTCTACCTTATGAAGAGAAAAGCTAAATTTACATCCATCTTTTAACATTTAAAAAAAACTTGCCATTTGAAAAAAACAAACTTCCTATTTGAAATGCAAGCTGTGCATGCACTTTACTTTGTATAGTTATGCATTGTTTTCAACTTTCCAGCAAGAATGACTTTACCGTAAAACATACACTCTGCATTTAAACACACATTAAAATAGAATGGCCTCTTCTTTTTCCCTTTCTTTCAAAAGAAAGAGACAAACAACTTCTGTATGTTTGAATTTAGAAAATGATAGTACATTTCTTCTTTTTGATTGTGGTTATTCACTTTTGCCTTAAAATTACACATCCTTTATTTTCTGTCTATGGAAACACATTATCTTGGTTTTTAAATTTTTCTTGTATGTGCCTTCCATGATATGTATATATTTCAATTACAAGAACAATTTTGTATTTTTAAAAACTCATGCTGGAAACTATCACTCTGGAGAGAAGAAGAAGGTAACAAAAGTAACCCAACCAACAAGATAGTGCCCTGTGGTGTATTCTAACTCTATTTGCTCACCAAATGACCTTGAGTGACTTCTAACCCTCTTCTAATACCATCACTCAAAATTGGGTCCACTTGCCTTTTCATTAACCACCGAACCTTCCTTTGCCATTCTGAATTTTGCTCACCTCAACCAAGGGAAGTACAACCTGCCTCTAAATCCAATTACAGCTTTCGGGCTTCTCTTACAAATGCTCTGCATTTTAATTTGTTAATATGCTAAGATTATCATATCTCTGTAACTATAAAAAGCAACAGAAAATTAGCTAATGTCTTAGAAACAAATGCTTTCTTAAGTAACCAATAATTTATTATACATTTCACAGAGCATAGGCCTGGGAGTACAGCCTATTTGCAGTCCATGCTGCAACTGCTGGTTCTGGAAACAGGTCTCTCTCTCCTCTTTCCCCATTTGCCTTTGTTTTTGGGTCACACAAAGAAAACAGGGAAGTCTGCTGTTGAGGGGGAGGTTGAATGGGTTAAATGATGGGCTGAATTTCCCAGGGCAGCTCAAAGGCTCAATTTCACGTTTTACATACTGTATTGAAGTTCTACATAAAATAATATTTGAAGAAAAAGTCATGGTTCTTAAAAAAAAGGTTAAAGCTGTGGAAACCACATTTGATGATTCCTTCCCAAACGCTACTATGAGTTTACACAAATTTTTCAACCCACAGCAGGCTGAAATGAATTGATGGCTGCATTATGGTAAGTATTAATAAAATGAGTAACAATGTCAGGTTTGCATGCAATGTCAGGCTTGCAATGTCAAGTTTGCCTCTGATCTTAGCTGCATTATTCACTTCAAAGCTGGATACACTAATAATTATTAAGTGATATACACAAGATGTATCACTATACAGTGATGGCCCGGATCATACAAGGTACAAAAGATACCCTACATATATTATGAAAGGTAAAATAATGTCTACATAGTTCATAAATGAGCTTATACAACAGATATTAACTAAATAGCATTTGTGGGATTTCATAAATACCCTCGTGCTGGAATATTCATGTGCCTTGCAGACTTAACAACCTCCTCAAACTTCTCCATACTTTCTTCAATAGAACAGTTAATATTCTTCTTGCTAAAGGATTCAGATGCAGCACCAAAAACTGATATCTCAGTGGCTCCAGCAGCAACCTGAAAAAGAGAATTTAAAGGCAAAAGCTAGAAATTTCCAAAATGTACATGATAGCATTAGAAGAAATATTAACTACTCAATAAAGGCATACTTGTGTTAACATTTGCCTTAGAATTTAAAATTGGAGTCTGCTCATCCTGCCTCATATGCTCTTTTCAAACTTAAAAATATTTGGTGATAACACAAGAACTTTCTAAACTGCAACACCCATAAATCTGAGGCACAGAAAACACAGTGATGATGTTCCAATTTAATTTTACTTTTCCTAAATTATGTGTAGGCTTCAGAAATATCTTAACCATAATTATGGAAAATACTAGCATCCCAATAAAACCTTTTAATATCTATGGGAAACATTCTTCTTAGACCAATTATTAAAATAGAGGAAAGTAAATGCTTTCTGTTTTTGTCTTCCTATAACCTAACAGAAAAATGTTTTTCCAATTCATCATTTAGACTTTACCCAAAATTTTCTTCCTGTCTCTTAACCTAGCTTCCGTTGTTTCATACCTTGACTGCTACAACCATACCCTTGTGTGTCTAATGTCTTAATCCTCTTAGCCAGTCTTTAAATCCAAAATATTAACCTCAACATTTTTCCCCTTTGCCATCCTTTGTCCTTGCTCCAGGCCTCTCCAGTGACTTGTTTTCAAATATCAAGTTTCTTCATTTTCCAGCTGGATTTTTAAAGACTTTCTATTAATGTATCTCTAGCACTGTGCAAGATTCTCCTGATACTCTATTAATATATTAAGAAAGAAAATATGTCATTTTTTTCATTTAAAAAAACACTGGCTTCTAGTCCTCCACCCAAAATAAGTTTTTAACTTCTAAAATTAAAATTCTATTTATTTGAACACTTACTATGTACCAGTATTGTTGTTAGTACTTTGTATGCCCTATTTCTAACCCATAATCTTATAAACTAAGTATCATTTTGCCCATTTTATAGATGACAAAACTGTGGCCCAAAGAGGCTAAATCACTAAAGCTACTAAAAGTTCTGAAGTCCTGCTTTGAGCACAGGTGCACCTGACTCGCAAGCCCAAGCCGCTAGTTGCGCTCCATTACCTGCCCCTCCAAGCTATCACAAGGGTGTGCACTCAGTTGGTATCTTTTTCAAGGTGGAGACATTCTTTACTCTGTTAGGACCAGTGACAGCAATATTTATAATTTCTTAAAATGCCTCTTTCTTTACAATGGGATAAAAAAAATTATCAAAATAAACAAGAGTGGTTTTAACAAGCTACACAACAGGTGATATATCAACTAGCACCCACAACCTCAAATTTATGCAACACAGTCCCAAAGACAAAAGTGAAAAATATTACCACCAGAAATAGCTGCTGCCAAACTTTTACAGTAAAGCCATGTGAGCATAACACCTCAAGCCTTGACCTAAAATTGCTCTGATTCTTCTTGTACGTGTCATTATTAAAACTTTTTGTATATAAATTCTTAAGTCACATAGGACTGGAAGAAACCAACCAGAAGAGGAACAGGGAAGGTTGTTAGAGGCAGCTGCAAATGATAGTGATTAGCTTCACCTAGATGGAGGGAACAACAGCATCAGAGAGCTGATCCAAAAAAGTTGACAAAAATGATCCACTATAATATTAATAATTATTATATTGAGAAATGTTTAAGTTAAATTCTGTATTCCTTATTTAAGAGGGAAGCACAAAATATACTCTCAGAAGAATTTCATCAAAATGGGTAACTGTATTTTTGTGTTTCCATTCATGAATGGTTAAACTGGAAGGGCCATTAATGTGGAAGATTTCAGTCCCTAACAATACCCCGAGGTTTACAGATCGCATTGTAGTCATGTACCTATGTTAGAATAGCATTTATACAGGGTAACAAGGAAGCGACATCTGATACCGTTTTAACTATGTAAAGACCTTAAAACAGTAAGAAGCATATTGATATAAAAATAATGAGTAGCACACTTACAGCACGGTGAAAACCCTGAAGATTAGGAGTAAGGACAGGATATCGAACTCCTGGGTATTGATGAATGCCTTTCATCACTTCAGTGTGATCAGCCATCTGAAATACAAAATAGTTACATATATTCAACTTTAAATATTTTATCGAGCATGGTTTAGTTTTATAGGAAGGTTATAATTACACACGCAATTATATTCTATAAAATAATGTTAGAAATAATAAGCTATGCCAACGTAGCTAAAGATAAGTAGTTTCTAAAGTCATAAATATATGAAAACTAGATCTGGGTTTAACTTATTCACATAACAGAACCTGGCTAAATGATTACAAATAGTCAACAATTCTTAACTTTACTATTTTCACTTGACTGATTTTTAGTCTCTTCCTTTCATTTCACAACCCAAGTTTCAAATAAAAATACCCTTGAGATTAAGGAGAGGGTTTTTTTTTAAGATTTTATTTATTTATTTATTCGAAAACGGGGGGGGGGGAGAGCATAAGAGTAGGGGGAGGGAAAGAGGAAGGGGGAGAGGGAGAGTCTCAGAAAGACTTTCTCCTCAGCACGGAGCCTGACATGTGGCTTGATCCCATGACCCTGAGATCACGACCTGAGTGGAAACCAAGAGCACCATGTTTAACTGACTGAGCCACCCAGGCACCCCTCCACTGGGGAGAGTTTTAAAGGATATATGCCATGCATTTGCTTTCCATATGAAAATTTTATGTCTAAATAACTTTCAATGTATGAAATTTTACATTATTTAGTAAAAAATTACACATCTGTTTGAATAATTTAACAAGGCTGAGATGATAGTATATTATTTGGTTAGCATAAATATTTTAGTAATAGTCATAGTGTCCTATGCATTATTATCATTGGATTACTATTTGTTTTCATAATGATAACAAATGCATACGATGGAATACATAGTAAGAAAATTTAACCCATCCTTCCAAGCCTTTATTTTTCTATATTTTCTATGAGTCTTTAAAAATCAACCTTAAATTATCAAATCTTCTAGTTTGCCACAAAGTCTTTAGCCTCTTAGAGCAAATAACTGATGATTAAATCTCAGTCATCACATAGACAAATTACCACTGACATAACCATGAGCTTTACATATTTAGGAAATAAATTATGGCAGGAACAATAAATAAAAGGAATAATACATAAATAATGAAAAGTATACAAAAAGAGCATGGAGAAAGCTGTAAAATGCACCAAACCAAAATCTGTATCTTCAATATGGGAATGGATGAGGAAAGACTTGCTTTTTCTCTATACATCTTGACTTGTTACAATAAGGAAGTATTATTTTTAATTATTATTATTTTTTTTTATTTGACAGAGAGAGAGAAACAGCGAGAGAGGGAACACAAGCGGGTGGAGTATGACAGGGAGAAGCAGGCTCCCCGCTGAGCAGGGAGCCCGATGTGGGGCTCGATCCCAGGACCCTGGGATCATGACCTGAGCTGAAGACAGACACTTAACTGACTGAGCCACCCAGGTGCCCCTTATTTTTAATTTTAAAATGAAATAAAAATTAATCAAAGTACAAATGCTTTATAATATAACTACACACTTTTAAAAATATGAAATATTACAATATTTACTGCTATTAGCCAATTGGTCTTACTTTCAGTGAAATGCCAGTGGAATTACATTTAATACTTTCAAGGAATATAATATGGATTAAATGAGTTTTTAAAACATTTTAAATTTAAATATTTAAGATGCAAAAAAAAGTTGACTGCCATCATACCTTACTGACACTTAAGCCTCCAAGTTTCATTCGATCCAAACACATTTACTTCTGTCTAAAAGATGATTCTTGCTTACTTCTTAGGGATCACATTCACTATCTGCCACCAGTATCTGCATTCTGTATGAAGACTAATCACTGTGTTCATCTACAGTGCATAGAACCCAAGTCTCTAATTTCATGTTGAGCCTATTCGAATTTAAGCCAGATGTTTATTAAGCACCTACTGTGTCCAAAACCCTATACTAAACCCATGGTAAATAGAAATGCAGGCAAGTAAAGTCCTTGCACTAAATAATTTGCAATAGAGTTGGGGAGATAAAACAGATGCATATGGAAAACACTTAATTTAAAGGAATACACTGGTTATAAATGAGAGCACAGGTTAAATAAGTTCAGAAAGGGGAAAGGTTTGTAGGGCCTATAATAGTCTAGGAGAGTTACAAGAGGTATGGGATACAAACTGTAGAACATGACTACAGCATATTAAAATTTAAAAAGCTAGGGGCGCCTGGGTGGCTCCGTCGATTAAGTGGCCAGCTCTTGATTTCGGATCCGGTCATGATCTCAGGGTCTTGAGATTAAGCCCTGGGTCAGGCTCTGTGTTCAGCAGGGTGTCTGCTTGAGATTCTCTCTCCCTCTGCCCCCTCCCCCTCTCACTCTCTAATTAATAAATAAATCTTTAAAAATAAATAAAATTTATAAAAGTGGCCACAGCAATATCTCTAATCCTACATGCTCTTCCAGAAGCTCAACAGTCCTATCAAGAGGTGAACTGTGTTACGTCCCACTTAAACCTAGGCAGACTTGTGATTGCTCCAAGCAATAGAGTATAACAGAAATAATAACATGTGACTTGAGAGCCCAGGTTATAAAAAAGGATACAGCTTCCATATGGCTTTCTCTTTGGGGGTTGGGGGAGAGCCACTGTGGGGAAATCAGCTAACATGCAGTGAGAAAAATTAGCTTCTGCAGAGAGGCCATTTGCACGAGCCCAGGTGGAAAGACCCACGTGCAAAGAAACTAAGGCCCCCAGACAACAGCCAGCATCAGCCCCTAAATTTGTGACTGAAAGAACATTCAGATGACTTTAGCTTCCAGCATTCAAGTCACGCAGATGAAGCCCCAGACACTGTGGACCAGAGACAAGGTGTCCTCCCGTGCGTGACCTGTTCAAATTCCAACCCTCAGATTTCATGAGCATAGCACATATTCATTTATACCACTAAGTTCTCAGGTAATTCATTACAGAGCCATAAAAGCTGAAACACAGAAAATCAATAGAGTTGGAAAAGAGAGAGCAATAGGTGCAGCGTAGGAAAGCATTATCTGGCTAGAGAAGATTATGGGTAAATAATGTGGGAATAGATTATAAATGAAGATAGGGGACCATACACTGTGATGTGTCCTCCAGTTATGTTCACATTATTCTAAAAATACAGAAGGCAGTAGAAAGCCATCGGGAATTGGTGTTGAATTAGCTGAAGACTGAGATGCATGCAGTATTTTGGAAAGATCAACATGGTAGCAAGGCAAAGGGCGGTCTAGAGACAAGTGAGGCAATTCTCAGGCAATTGTGAGAATTCAGCATGCAACAAGTTCCAGAAGAATGGTACTGGGAATAGAAGTTCCCAGGAAAAATTAATAGGACACACTGGCTAGTCGTGTAAGGGAGAGGACTTTATTCAAAAATGTAGTCCCCATTAGTTTATAGCCTTTTAAAATTATTTAGCATTTCTGCATATTTCAACACAGTCTTTCATTATATATCTATGAATTTAGCCTTTCTGTCTGATGCTAGATTGTAAGGTCTGCCTTTCTGTGTCTCTTTCTCACACACACACAAGTGTACATGCAAACATGTACACACAAATTATGGTAAAAAAAATTAGAATACCACTTCTAATTTCAAACAAAGTTACTACTAGTTTGAGGGCACTGTAATGAAATCTAAAACAACACTCTTACTGGACAGTAATCTTAATATTACTAATACTTACGTCTAACTAAACATAGCATGTTTAAATATTTATTAGAAATATTTACATATGGGTGCCTGGTGGCTCAGTTTGTTAACCTACAGCCTTCAGCTCAGGTCATGATCCTGGAGTCCCGGGATCAAGTCCCACATTGGGCTCCCTGCTCAGCAGGATTCTGCTTCTCCCTGACCCGCCTCCCTCTTGGGCTTTCTCTCTCTCTCATTCTCTCTCTCTCAAATAAATAAAATCTTTAAAAAAAAAAAAAAGAAAAAGAAATATTTACATAACCATGGTAACAGAAATGAATAAAGTGCTTCTCTAACCAATACACAGATTTGGTTAAAGTGTGCATCAAAAAGCAGCATAAAGGGCACAAAACACATTCTTTAAGAAATATAGGTCATATTGACCTGTACACTATTATTTCATTCCACACGTAAATTAATAAAAATTTGAATAGATGTTTCAGTCAGTAAAAATAAAAAATAGAAATGATAGTAACCAAATTTCCAGGTCATTAAACCTAAACTTTGATAATCACTGAAGATACCATAGTGAAATTATAATACATAAATTTGATCCCAACAAATCAGTACTTTTTCTTTTAAAATAGTCATAGTATAATGAGGTAATCTAATAAGTAGTAGCATTCAGTCTAAATTTGGTCAATAAAAACGGTTATGTAAAGAGCTTTAGAGAATCCTGATAGGATATAATTTTATTACAATGAATAAATAAAATAGGTTTCAAGTAAAGGTATAAAATTCTTGCCTTACTATTTTTTTTTTTAACTAAGGAAGCTCATGCTATACTACAATCCTGATGTTATTTTAATGTCTAAAGTTTAAACTATTATTCAAACAATAATGGAACTATTCCTTTACAGCACTATTTTGACATTTTAATGAAACCTTTCTACATCTGGTTTGATTTAACATATTTTAAAGATTATGCTGTGACTTTTCATTTAAGATCATAAAAATCCCCATAATTTGGTTGATAACATACTTTGCTATCATCTGGCCACAGTCTGGAAATGGCAATACCTAAGTCTATCTGGCCAACAAAACCGGCTATACCTTGGTTATCAATTTCTTGGGAATCCACTTTATATATGGATTCAAATAATAATATTTGTGTAACACTTTGCAAGGGTATTAAATATATGCAAAAGGTCATAAAGATTAGAGTGTAATAGAGATTTTATTTGCTACTGTCATGTGGTAAATTTAGACACTCCACATTATACATATTTAGACATCTTACTAATATTTTGTCATTATCTGAATACTATAATCTCTCCTAAATACATAGGGTCCTCATCCAAGTTTTCTGAGTTTATTGGGATTTCAACATAATGCACAAGTCCTAAACAATGACAAAGGGTTTCTCATAAACTAAATGAGAGAAAAAAACATTAGAAGTTTCAATTATATTTTGTACACTAGCTATTAAATTTACATTGATGGGAGGGGCGCCTGGGTGGCTCAGTTGGTTAAGCGACTGCCTTCGGCTCAGGTCATGATCCTGGAGTCCCGGGATCGAGTCCCGCATCAGGCTCCCTGCTCAGCAGGGAGTCTGCTTCTCCCTCTGACCCTCCCCCTCTCATGTGCTCTCTCTCTCTCTCAAATAAATAAATAAAATCTTTAAAAAAAAAAAATTTACATTGATGGGATACCAAAGTTAATTTAAAAATGTCCTAAGACCTTAAAAAATAATTTTAAAAATTCATTTCAATATTTGAATACTGATTCAATATTTTATGCACTTACTACCTATTTAACATGGCATAGAAAAATGAAGCAGACACATAGAACACACAGACCAGCAGGGAAAGATATGTGTATATATGTGTACACACCAAACCACAAAATATAAATGTCATGTGATCTGGAGTTTTATGTAGCACAGATAAGAAAGCATTTTTCTTGGTAAACTAAATTAGAATAATGAGACAAATATTTAAGCTACACTTTGTCTAGGCTAAATGTAAATAACTGAGGGGCCTGTTTTTTAACAGAGCAAATTATTCTAAGGGTTTAATGAAGCAAAACTATTCATAGAACTTGAAACTATTCAAAAATACTCACAGAACAAGACTATTCACATATATGTACATATTTATTTTTCTATGATAAATTGAACTTTCTATGTACTGAAAAGGGTTTAATTAGCCTAAACTTAAAACATATGTTTTTATTAAAATTCTTCAAATAATTATGGGGAGAAAGATTTTATAGAATCTTTTTTTTTAAAATCACAAAATTCTTTCAAGTCCAATGAAATGAAAGTAAAAACATCTATTACTCTTGATCTCTCTTCCAAATAACAGCTGATAGAGAAAACAGAATATTCACTAAGTAAATATGGCTCATTTCCAACTGAATATACGTTGTCTGATATGTTCAATAAAGTGAAATATTTATAATTAATTTTAAATAGAAATGCAGGAAAAAACTGAGATTCTATTTTTTTTTTTTTTAGAAGAACTGACTCCTATTCACTTAACACTGATTAACATTTTTTCCTTTTCCCAGAACAAATTCAATTATAAAGATAACACATGGTACAGGGCTTTAAGTTCCAGAGCTGCATTATAAAAATTTTTATGGAAGTCTCACATACACTGATGACATATAAAATCACTACATTTATTATTTTAACTCAGTAAGAGTTTAGTCACTACCAAGACTGCAAAATACGTAAGAGAGTTTAGTTGTTTTGTATCACCATGGAAATTATTCAATGCATCTCTGTGGCTCTGTTGAAGGTGAGGAGAATGTGTTTTGGGGTGGAAATATTAAGAATTCAACTTAGCATTGTGTTCTTAAATGGCAAAGTGTTTAGAGTAGAATCTAAAATTAATGTGAGGGAAAAAATACTTAGAGATTCCATCTTTACAGTGTTATCTGCAAAGTGGTATCTGCCAAATTATATTACTTGACCACCTCTTACAACTGGATCTTATAACCTAAATATGGAACTCTACTTTTACTCCTTTTTCTCTGCCCTGATACAGCCAATATGACCAAGTCAAACATCATCACTGGGTGAGCATTACCCATTGTCCTTTCCTTCACTCCAATCACCTACTAAAGAACTCAAATTTTTCCTCCCTCTCATTCTTTTTTTTTTTTTTTTAAGATGTTATTTATTTATTTGACAGAGAGAAAGAACACAAGCAGGGGGAGTGGGAGAGGGAGAAGCAGGCTTCCTGCAGAGCAGGGAGCCTGATGCGGGGCTCGATCCCAGGATCCTGGGATCATGACCCGAGCCGAAGGCAGACACTTAATGACTGAGCCACCCAGGCGCCCCCTCCCTCTCATTCTAACAAGACTGCTGCACCTTATTTCTTCTCATGGTATTTTAAGAGGGAAACTGAGAAGTGCTAGGAAAAAGAGGAAAAGATAGAAAATCTAAATAAAATAGCAATAAAGTTGGAGGAAAATAGGATGGGAGGTGAGAGATATGTCTTGGTGGCAAGATGCTTTTACTGCTCTGGAGCAGTGAACAAATATGAGAAGAGAAGACAAAAGGGCAATTATACAAAATGTTTCTTTAATCATTATGCTGAGTCTCCTGTAATGGCCTACAAGTAATGCATATAAAGACTGGAACACCATTTGATTCTTTTGATGCTATATTATATTTCTGTATGTATGAATTCAGGCAAAAACTTTGCCACTAGGATGAGCCCCTGATTGTTGTGCTCTTCCAGAATATTGGTATAAATAGTCTCATATATTTAAAATACATAAAATACATTATATAACATATAGTACTCAGTTATACCTCCTATTAAAATTGTTACTCTAGAGTTAAGCAGAAAGTCCATATTCACCATGTCCTACAATATTTGGCACAAGAAATATGTAAATATTTGAGGAGAAACAAGTTTCAAAATGTATAGAACCAGAAGCTACCCTATAGAAAATTCTGCTAAACATTATATGTGTAAAACTGTAAGTGAATGAATCCGTTTTCATCAATGTCAAATTAAATGGAAGTTCTTTCTTACAAATAAATGCAATATGCAGTATATAAAATTAAGTACATCATTCAAATTTTTGTTTTTATCTTTTACAAAAATCACAGTATAGAATATATCAAAATTCTCCACTATGAAGGGTACAAAATTATAGTAATTCTTTGGAAATAGTATATCTGTTTATAAGGTTATACATCACAAAGTATTAGATACAATGTAACAAAACATTACCAAAAATGTATTATTAAACTGAAATACACTCTGCTAACCTACCAAAAATAAAAACAAAAAACAAAACCTTAACACCACAAGAGAAAAGACTGAATCATCTTTCTAGCTTCTCCATAGAAAATATTATAAAGTGCTATTATGAGAAAGAGGCAAACTAAAAATATGCCGTCAAAAAATAAAGAAAAAAGTGAAGAAATGGAAAATCACAACAGGACTACAACTAGCAATGAGACTGATTCAGTAAAACTGAACAAAGCAAAGCATAGGACCAGATGAGTTCTATCAAACATTTAAAGAAATCTTAATGCCAATCCTTCTTCCAATTCTTACAAAAAATTCAAGAGGAGGGAATACTTCCAAACTCATTTTATAAGAACATGCAGTAGAAGCTGGTCTTATAAGGCCTTGATACCAGAACCAGACAAGGTGTTACAAGAGAAGAAAACTACAGGGCAATATTTCTAATGAACACAGAGGAAATAATCCTCCACAAAATACTAGCAAACCAATAGGATGTGTAAAGGATCATACACCACGACCAAGTGGGATTTATCCTGGGATGCAAGAAAGATTTAACATGCACAAATAAATTAATGTGATACATTACAATGACAGAATCAAGGATAAAAGCCACATGATCATCTCAATATATGTCAAAATTTGACCAAAAAAATGCTTCATCAAAAAGCATTTGACAGGGCGCCTGGGTGGCTCAGATGGTTAAGCGTCTGCCTTCGGCTCAGGTCATGATCCCAGGGTCCTGGGATCGAGTCCCACATCGGGCTCCCGGCTCAGCGGGGAGCCTGCTTCTCCCTCTGACCCTCTCCCCTCTCATGCTGTTTCTCTCTCGCTTGCTCTCTAAAAAATAAATAAAATCTTTAAAAAAAAAAAAAAAAAGCATTTGACAAAATTCAACACTGTTTCATGATAAAAACTCTCAAACAAATAAAACTTTAGAAATAGAATAAAGGTACTTCAACTTAAGAAGGACCATATATGAAGCCCACAGCTATCATTGTACTCAACAGTGAGGAACTTTTCCTCTGAGATCAAGAATAAAACAGGATACCCACTCTTTCCATTTCTATTCAACACAGAATTAGAAGTCCTAGCCAACGCAATTAGGCAAGAAAAATAAAGGCATGCAAAGGAAAAGAAGAAGTAAAATTATCTCTGTTCACAGATGACATGATCTTTTTTTATAAGATTTTATTTCTTTATGTATTTGAGAGAGAGAGAGCATGCAAGTGAGCAGGGGGAGGGACAGAGGGAGAGGGAGAGAGAAAATCTCAAGAGGACTCTGAGCTGAGTGCAAAGCCCAACATGGGGCTTGATCTCATGACCCTGAGATCATGACCTAAGCCAAAATCAAGTCAGATGCTTAACTGACTGAACCACCTACACGCTCCATGGATAACATGACCTTAAATGTGGAAAACTCTAAGACTCCACATAAACAAAAACAAAAAACCTCTTAGAATTTAAAAATTCAGTAAAGCCACAGGATACAAAATCAGAATACAAAAATCAGTTGCACAAGAACAGACACATAGATCAATGAAACAGAATAGACAATACCAAAAATGGACCCTCAACTCTATGGTCAATTAATCTTCAACAAAGCAGGAAAGACTATCCAATGGAAAAATGACAGTCTCTTCAACAAATAGTGTTGGGAAAATTGGACAGCCACATGCAGAAGAATGAAACTGGACCACTTTCTTACACCACACACAAAAATAAACTCAAAATGGACGAAAGACCTAAAAGTGAGACAGGAGTCCATCAAAATCCTAGAGGAGAACACAGGCAGCAACCTCTTTGACCTTGGCCACAGCAACTTCTTGCTAGACACATCTCCAAAGGCAATGAAAACAAAAGCAAAAATGAACTATTGGGACTTTATCAGGATAAAAAGTTTTTGCACAGCAAAAGAAAGAGTCAACAAAAATGAAAGGCAACATGCAGAATGGAAGAAGATATTTGCAAATGACTTTTCAGATAAAGGGCTAGTATCCAAAATCTATAAAGAACTTATCAAACTCAACAACCACAAAAAGAAATAATCAGGTCAAGAAATGGGGAGAAAACATGAACAGTCATTTCTCCAAAAGACGACATACAAATGGCCAACAGACATATGAAAAAATGCTCAACATCACTCAGCATCAGGGAAATCCAAATCAAAACCACAATGAGATACCACCTCACACCAGTCAGAATGGCTAAAATTAACAGGTTAGGAAACAGCAGATGTTGGTGAGGATGTGGAGAAAGGGGAACCCTCTTACAATGTTGGTGGGAACGCAAACTGGTACAGCCACTCTGGAAAACAATATGGAGGTTCCTAAAGAAGTTAAAAATAGAAATACCCTACAACCCAGCAACTGCACTACTAGGTATTTATCCAAAGGATACAGTGATTCGAAGGGGCACATTCACCCCAATGTTTGTAGCAGCAACGTCCACAATAGCCAAACTATGGCAAGAGCCCAGATGTCCACTGACAGATGAATGGATAAAAAAGATGTGGTGTACACACACACACACACACACACACACAGAATATTACCCAGCCATCAAAAAGAATGAAATCTTGCCATTTGCCACAACGTGGATGGAACTAGAGGGTATTATGCTAAGCAAAATAAGTGAGAGAAAGACAAATACCATATGATTTCACTCCTATGTGGAATTTAAGAAAAAAAAAATGAACACAGAGGAAGGGAAGGAAAAATAAGATAAAAACAGAGATGGAGGTAAACCATAAGAGACTCTTAACTACAGGAAACAAACTGAGGGTTGCTGGAGGGGAGGTTGGTTGGGGGATGGGGTAATTGGCTGATGGGCATTAAGGAGGGCACTTGATGGCATATAACACTGGGTGTTATATGCAACTGATGGATCACTAAGTTCTACCTCTGAAACTAATAATACACTATATTTTAACTAAGTTGAATTTAAAAAAATCATTTAAAAATCAGTTTCATTTCTATACACTAACAAACCATCCAAAGAGGAAATTAAGACAATCTCATATACAATAATATCAAAAAGAATAAAGTACTTAGGAACTAAGTTAACCAAGGAGGTGGAAGAACTATACACGAAAACTATAAAACATTGATGAAAGAAATTAAAGAAGCTAGAAACAAACAGAAAGACATCCCATGTTCATGGATTCCAAGATTTAGTGCTGTGAAAATGTCCACACTACACAAAGTAATCTATAAATTAAAGATGCAATCCCTATCAAAATCTCAATGCCATTTTTTTACCAAAGTAAAAAAAAAAATCCTAACATTTATATGAAACCACAAAGAAACCCAAATAGCCAAATTAATCTTGAGAAAGAAGAATAAAGCTGGATATATTACACTTCCTGATTTCAAAATATATTTCAAAGCTACAGTAACAAAAACAACATGGCAGACATATAAACCAATGGAAAAGAATAGAGAGCCCAAAAACAAACTGATGCATGTACCTTCAATTGATCTTTGACAAGGATGCCAAAAATACACAATGGGGAAAAGACAATCTCTTCAATAAATGGTGCTGAAAAAACTAGATACCAACATGTAAAAGAATGAAATTGGATCCTGATCTTACACCATACATAAGAATGAACCCAAAATGGACTAAAATTTAAGAACTAGAACCATAAAACTCTTAGGAAATAAAAAAAAAAAAAAAAAGCTTTACAGCACTAATCTTGGCAATGACTTTTCATATAGGACACCAAAAGGATAACCAACAAAAGCAAAAACAGACAAGTGGGACTACACAAAACTAAAAAGCTCTGCACAGCAAAGAAAACAGGAGAGTGGAAAGGCAACCTACAAATTGAGAGAAAATATTTGCAAACCACATATAAGAGGATAATATCCAAAATATAGAAGGCATGCTGCCACCCTTATAGCAAAAATAACAACCCAATTAAAAAATGGGCAAAGAATTTGAATAGATATATTTCCAAAGAAGACATACAAATGGCCAACAGATATACACATGCTCAATATCGCTAGTCATCAGGAAACACAAATCAAAACCACAATAAGATCATTACTTTACACATGTTAGCATGGTTAATATGAAAAACACAGAAGATAACAAGTGTTGGCAAGGAAGTATGTGGAGAAAATGGAACTCTCGTACACTGTCAGTGAAAATGTAAAATGGCACACCCACTAGGGAAAACAGTGTGAAAGTGCCACAAAAAAATTAAAAATAGAAATACTGTATGTTCCAGCAATACTACTTCTAGGTATTTATCTGTAAGAATTAAAATCAAAATCTTGAACAGATATCGGCATTCCCAAGTCAGAGCAGCATCATTTACAATATCCAAGATGTGGAAATAATCTAAATCTCCATGGGTGAATGAATGGATAAGAAAATGTGGTATAAACTGACAACAAAATGTCAAAAAAAGTAAATTTTGCCAAATGCAACAACACAGATGAACCTTGAGTACATTACACTAAATGAAATAAGCCAATTATAGAATGATAAATACTGCATACATAATTCCACCTATATGAGGTATCTATAATATAGTCAAACACATAGAAGCAGAGAGTACAATGGTGATTGTGAGGGGCTGAGGGAAAAGGAGAAATGGGGAATTGTTATCCAATGGGTAAAGTTTTAGTTATGCAAGATGGTTAACTTCTGAATGTGTTGTACAATATTCTGCCTATATTTAGCAATACTGTATGGTACCCTGAAAAATTTAAGAGGGTAGGTCTCATGTTACATTTCCTTCCCATTAAAAAAAAGTATTATGATGTAACCTCAGACACTTAATTTTTAAAATACTTTTCCTTAATTTCAAGGTAACCTGGATACTTGATAACTTTTAAAACTACAATTTTATGAGGTTTTTTGCTCATTCAAAATTAATTGTTAATTTTACTACCTAATTTTATACTTGACATTACACACTCTTTTTTCTTAATGAGGGTCCTCCAATTGATACCTTCAAATTCAGAAGT
This sequence comes from Neomonachus schauinslandi, assembly GCF_002201575.2. Taxonomy (NCBI): domain Eukaryota; kingdom Metazoa; phylum Chordata; class Mammalia; order Carnivora; family Phocidae; genus Neomonachus; species Neomonachus schauinslandi. The sequence continues at coordinate 95,718,055 of NC_058410.1, read as the reverse complement.
TCCCTATAAGTGGTTAGCCTGTGTCCCCTAGTGATTCCCAGATCTCAGAATGAGAAAGATAGCCCTGAATTGTCCAGATACTACCAGTTAGCAACAGCATAACAACTTACTCCATTTAGAGTTATGAGACCTATGTGCTGGCCAACTACTCTCAAAACTAAATGACCTCAGGTTCCAGATCATACTTTGCACCTTACCAAAAACACAATCCTTGAAGAGGAAGGCAATTGAGCCATACATAACCTAATGTTTGTTCATTGGAAAACTACATATTCCCTAGTTCAAATGTTTGTGATAAGGGACCTTGACAGAGGCAACAAGGTTAAAACTTGACAGCATTTCAGAAGCATCAAATAGGAAGTAAAGTTACCAAGAGGAGAAGAAGGGGAATAGACTATAATAGGATGTGTTCTTTGGGTAGTATGATTAACATTGATAAGTTTGATGGAAATGAAAAAAGATCCTAAACAGAGTAAAAGTTGGGTCAGAACATTGACCCCACCATCATTCAAAGGAATCTTTGTCATTGTCAGCATGGATGCCTCCCTGACCCCGACCCATATACTTTATCTTTGTTGGTGCAAGCCGGCACCCACTGTGATATGGAATCAGGGGACTAAACAGAGATATACAGAACCTAAGAAGCATAAAGAAAAAGACTCATTGAGAGAACAAGAGACTCTAAAACATATGTGGGGTATAGGACATTTGGAGAGGTAAGGAAAGTGAATTTTCAAACTCCCAGAGTAGGATACAAATTAGGTCCCTTTTAATCCTCCATATGATGCACAAGTGAAGACTGGAAGGACTTAATTATTTTGACATTCCGAATGTATATATGAAGTCATTGCCAACCCATGATCCTGTGGGACCCACAATTTTATTTTAATTACATCCAACTGAAAGAATTAAGACCCTTCCTCTTGTTAGCTATGCTCTATGTAGACACAGACTTACTGAAAACCATGCCTAGAAATCTCCTAGAAAACCCATTCCCACCAGCAGGAATATGGGCATGGTTTTACTGCAAGGTCCAGTGTACTTTGAGAATGGTTTCTCAAACACCAACGTCTGAAGACCGCCTGGGTCAGAATTATCTGGGATGGTTTATAAAATGCCTATTTCTATATTTCACGGCAGCCCCAATGAATCAAAATTTCTGAGAGCATAAACTGTAAATGCGCATGTTGGAGAAGTTCCTTGGTTGATTTATATGAAGAGTCTAGAGGAGTCTGAACCTCCATCCTGGAGTGAAGAATCAAAATTTTAGAGTAAGTTGCTCCTTCAACTCACATAGACCCAATGGAATAAGATTTTTCTTTTGCTTTCTGTGAGCATCACCACTGTCCAGAGTGCTGTGGTTAGGTCACACCACCCCAACTTACTCGACTCCAGAAAACTGGTGTCACCTTAGATCAGATCCCCATGACCACAACAGCTGAGGACAGAATTATATCACAGTTAGTCATTCCTTGGCTGGAACCCTGTTCTCCTCTCCCCAGTATTTCAGAATAGTTTGCAACTAAGCCCTTGAAAGTTTTGAGAACTCCAGAATCCTATTTTTCCTTAATAGTTCATCTAATTCTTGAAGTGCTCCCAAATTTCCTCTAGCCATAGCAAAATGTCAAGCTGCTTTGCCTCTGATCCTTTGCATGTACCATTTGCCTGAAAATCATTTTTTTCATCGAGTTCATTTATTTCATCCAATATTCAGCTCAAAAACTCCTGAGATATTCTCAACAATCAGCTTGATTCACATGTTTCTATTATCTCCATAGCTATGTGTGTATAAAATTGCTCTCATCACATTTTGTATGATTTATTGTTTTATATGTTTCTCTCCCTGACTAAATTATTAGCTCCTTGAAGACTTTGCATAAAAGGCATTTAATAAATGGTTGTTTAAATGAACCGAAATTTCTCTTCCTTGTTGTTTATTCTATTTTGAATTCAACTCATCTTGAACCATGATTCTTTTCTCTACTAATTCTTATAAGATTTTACTGTTAGCAATGATGGTGATAATGATAAAAACAAACATTTACTTTATGCCGGGCTGTATGTTAGACCTATGTGTGTTGAATTCCTTATTTGCATATCTATTTAAATGTTTTTAACAATCCAGTGAGAGCAACAATTTTTGCAGAAGATAACTAGAGATATTAAGGATGAGGAAGATGACCCAGCTAGTGACTGGGAGAGCTGGGATGGGACCCAAGTCTACCTGACTGTAAAGCACATTCTCTAATACCTCTTTGATAAATATAACCCCTATATCTTCTATTGTCTTTATCTTTTATCTTAGTCATTGCTAAAGATTTCATGTGTCACAAGATCAAGGGAAAAACTCCTAGAAAGATCCCACCCTCAAGTTAAACAATTTTGGTGGGGACGCATGGTTTAATGATCTAAACCAGTGCCTCCCAAACTAGATTCATCATCAGAACTACTTGAGGTACTTTAAAATATACAGATTTCTTGGACCCATCTGTACAGATTCCGATTCTGTTCTGCTGTAAGACACAGGTATCTCTAGTCCCAAAACTTCTCAGGAGATGTTAGCCATCCACAAGACAGAATCACAGCAGATTCAATCACAAAGCCTGCTGCTGGCTTCTGCTCAAGGGAAGACCAATCAGTGCATCTGAGGCTCCCACTTCAATAAAGGAGATTCATTTTATTTTTATTCAGAGGCAAATACAGATTATGTGGATCTAAAATGACTGAAATATAGAGAGGAAGCTTCTTTAAGAAAAATACAAAAATATCTAACTTTTGTAACTTTCACTGAAATATATGTCCAGGTGAGTACATTGCTAGGGCCCCTCTTGGGAGGGAATCTATACGAACATTTCAACATAGTTTTCCTGTCTGTAGCACATATTGAGGTCCTAACTATGTTTTAACTAGAGTGAAAAAAATTCCATGGATTAAAAAATAAATAAAAGTTTGGAAATTACCAACCTTGGTGAAATGTCTTACTATGCTCTTAACAATGTCAAGATAGTTAAGGATCTTCATGAAATACATACTCATGGTGTCTTACTGCATTCTCTTTCCTTCCCACTTCAAGGGGAAAAAAAAAAACTATCAAGAAAGTAATGAGATCAGTCTGGAATGTCTTATTCTTGGTATATCCATAATATCTCTGAGTCTATCTATGTTTATAAATTCTCTGCTTAATAAACCATTGCAAATTCTGCCAGGAAATAGACTTAAACTCATGGACTTATAACCCTCATTTTCCCCTGCTTGCTAATATAGTCTGCTGAATCATTTTTTAAAAATATTTTTGAAGGGTTTTGTTTTTGTTTTTGTTTGCCCCAACACCTCCACCATCACCCAGAACAACATTCACATAAGTTCAAAATAAGCAAGCAATGTCAGAAGGCATTTGCCTACCATCTACTAGCTAGATGAGACGTAACTGATGGTATTACTTTCCATATGCAGGAGTGTAGGAGGAAAGACGGGTACAGAATGCACAATTTCTTCAACACATGCGATGGATTACTATAAAAATGTAAATAATGTGGTTTCAGACACTATAACTCAAAACTCAATTTGAGCAGTAACTCCTCTTAAATGTAATACATTTGTAATTTCAGTAATGAGAAAAAATGAGACTAGAGCTCTTCCTGACAATTCTGGGTGGAAATGCTCTACCCAGCTATGAATAGCATTGTAGGCTGGGTACTATAACCTTGTCTCATTCACAGACTCTGCACAAACCCCATATATCTTAGCCTCAGTAGCACACAGGAAATCTTGGTCTGCTTGAAGAAGTAAGACAGTTTTAATAAATCACAGTCTTATAATAATAAACACAGGAAATCTCTGGAAAATTGAACATCTAGTTTTCTCCCCCCACCCAATTCCCTGTTTTGGCTACACTACTAAAATGATCTGACATCACACTTAAAAAACTTCTTAAGTCCAGAAGCCTTAAAACTAATTTGGTCTGGTGTATAATTTCCTGTTCTTCTTTATTCAACATTACCTTTGTGTTCTAAGGACTTTTGTACTGCCCGGTATTAGATAGCATGCACATGTTTTCAAGAGTGACCAAATCAAGTAACATATGACCCCTACTCTTATGCAAATGCAGGAAGGACATTTTAATCATAATCCATTAAAGTCTACAAATATTCATTTTTAAATTATAAAATAAACCTAATCTACCCAATGGATTTGTGGGTTATAGACCGGAAGACCAATGTTTCAGACAGAGAAACCAGTCATTTTATTCAGTAACACTTCCCAGTTTCCTAAGATAAACAAAACAAATACACATTAGTTATTCTTTGTTCAGGTCAATGCCTTTGTGACCACCCTCCTGGTCTTCCCATGTCAAAACAATCATGTTCCTAACATCACTCTGAAGTAGGGGCAAGAAGTCTCAAAGCTCCCAGTACATAATTTTCTTTCCATTCAACTGTGTTGCCTCTCATATATCATGACTTTGTGTTTGATAATAACACTGTCAACATTGTTATTTTCCATGCATGGAAGAAGTCATTTTTAAAATACTGTATCTAATTGTACTCATTCCATACTCACTAAATGGAGTTTCCCTTCTCTACTTACACTTTTTATAAGCTACCTCTGCCCACAGTGGATAGTCACACTGACAAGAAGAGGGTAAGCCTGGGTTGTTTGAGGGAGACTATCAGTAAGGGCTATAGTAAAATGGTCTTACTACTGTGACAAGCAATGCCATCACTGTGAAAGTTGTATGATCAAATACAATGATTTGGCCATCATATGGATCCGGAGATCTCTATTTTATCAACAGTACAGAATGCAGAACTTTAAAAGGTTGGACAGAGTGACCAATGGCAAATTGCTTAGTGTGTTCAGTTTATCAGGTTCTATCTTATTATAACTAATTTACAGATATTCATTCGATTTGAAAACCTCCAAGTTTTCATTGTTTTTAGTGATTTAATTCCCACCATCCATTTTAATTTTACAATTGCCTTATTGTGTCAATATTATGGTTATTTTTAGCAAATACACATTATTCAATTTTTGACGTCAGTGAAGAACTTGATGTGGTTTTTAATAGATACAATAAAAGCAATGAATGGGCAAATGAATAAATGGAAAGGATCTAAGCCATAGATTAAAAAAATACTTTGCCAAATCACATCATAAATGAGTAAGAGTCAGGTCCCAGATTTTCTACCATATCATTAGAAAATGAATAGGTTATTATATCTAAACAGTAGATGTGGGGCGCCTGGGTGGCTCAGTTGGTTAAGCCTTCAGCTCAGGTCATGATCCCAGGGTCCTGGGATCAAGTCCCACATCAGGCTCCCGGCTCAGCGGGGAGCCTGCTTCTCCCTCTGACCCTCTCCCCTCTCATGCTGTTTCTCTCCTGCTCACTCTCAAATAAATAAATAAATAAATAATCTTTTAAAAAATAAATAAATAAATAAACAGTAGATGTAATAATATCACTAAAGCTCAGGAAACCTGCAACCTGAGGGCTTGGAGAAAAGTACAACTGTTTTGGGGTTACTAAGAAATGCATTTCTTACTACATATTGTAAGCCGAATTCAATACAAAATTCATCAGTCTTAACTGAGAGTACTATAGAAAAGTAATGCTACAAAATTTATAAGACTCGGTTATAAAAGGCTCACCATTTTGCCTGTCTCTTGGAGCACTCACCTTTGCAATTCTACACCACCATTTTAGATGTCTTAGGCTCTGCCATGATGTAAAGAAATCCAAACTAGCCTATACAGAGAGACCACATAGAGTGGTTCTAAGAACACATGGAGAAAGAGGTGTCCAGCCAGCTCCCAGCTGCCCCGGCCTCCCAGTCCCTGCTGTTGCAGCTCTGACCACCATCTGTGGAAAACCTCTAGCCAGAGGTGCCCAACTGAGCCATATCAAAATTCTTGATAGAAACCATAAGCAAAAACAATGGTTGTTACTGTCTCAGAAGATGGAATTTGGGGATTTTTTGTTATGCAGATAATCAAAAGGGACCAGCATTCATTTTACTAGCTTTTGGGGCATGTGGCAGTTTCATATATGTGAATGAATACACATGTGCACACACATATAGAGTATTTGCCACATGTTACACAATCAATGGAACAACATTGGACATACTGAAGCAATCTGAAGAGGCTGTGCTTTATGCCGTTAAATGCCGGGAAAAAATGAGGTAGAAAATATTACATGCTTGTTTTTTCTTTTCTTGAAGAGCTAATGCAATTTTTCTATGTGGATATAGCTTTCATAGCACAATTTTATCCCCATCTACTTTGAATAACTATCAGAGCTCATTTACTAAAGAACTTTGTATCTATCTTTCTCTGAGATTAAATATTGAATATTGAGCAATTATTTTTTGACATGTAAGAAATTCAACATGCTCAAGTTGGAGGGGGAAAAAAGCCTACTACAGTTAGAAACTATTGCTAAAAAAAAAAAAGACCCTTAAACTTCTTTTGGGGTACTTGGGTGGCACAGTAGGTTAGCTGTGGGACTCCTGATTTCAGCTGGGGTTGGGTTCTCAGGGTTGTGGGAATGAGCCCTGTGAGAGGATTCAGGCTAAGGGTGGAGCCTGCTTAGGATTCTCTCTCCTTCTGTAACCCCCTCACCCCTGTGTGTGTGTACAAGCTCTTTCTCTCTCAAAACAAAAACAAAAAACTTCTTTAATATAAGCCTATTTTATAAGGAAGCAGCACCAGTGTGTGCACCTGGACTGCCAATTCATGAGATAATAAAAAGGAAATGGAGACCTAAAGCCATGGAGTAGGACAGCAATTAAATGAAAGACAATCTTAGTGTGTAGCAGAAGAGTGTCCTAAACAAAGAATTGAGCACACTAAGGCAATGTCTGGTGAAGAGAATCAGGGTTAAATTCTGCTCCTCCTTCAGCTCCTCCTCCCTGAACTAGCTGGGTAAAAGGACTCCTGTAGTCATTAAATGGGCTGTGGTCTTGGTAAATCTCTTCTGCATCCTCTTTGGGGAGATGGCAGAGGCCAACTCATCTGGGGTGCAATGAATGAGACTTGCACTGAACACTTCCCAGATGATGATTACCCTGTCAGTTAACTGTGCCTCAGAAGCAGAATAATGTGGGGGCTCTGTGTGTATGCACATGCTCTCTCAACATCTCTCTCTCTCACACACACACACACACACACACACGCACGCACACACTAACACACTCAACATCTATGCTAAATTACCCTTTTCCTTGCTTCTTCTCCACACATCCATCCTTTCAACAAGAGCAGAGCCAGAAAGAGAAGCAGGGGGGATACTCAGAAGCAGAAGCTACAACCTCCCACATCTCATCAATGTAAACGTGAATCTGAAACTTCAATCCAGTAACTGTTTTCATTACTAATAAAAAAATTCTATCACACACAAAAGGAGGGCAGGGAAAAGTTCACCCATTCCTTGCTCACATTGTTCTTTGGCCATATTTTTAATTGTTCAACTGATTTGTAAGTAATTGTTAGTCTTTTTTTTTTTTTTAAGATTTTATTTATTTGAGAGAGAGAGAGAGAGAGAAACAGCATGAGAGGGGATAGGGTCAGAGGGAGAAGCAGGCTCCCCGCCGAGCCGGGAGCCCGATGTGGGACTCGATCCCAGGACTCCAGGATCATGACCTGAGCCGAAGGCAGTCGCTTAACCAACTGAGCCACCCAGGCGCCCGTAATTGTTAGTCTTTTAAGTGTATTTCTTTCTACTTTTACAGAGAAAATCTATTTCTACATCACGACGTGGGACCCATCCTTTAAAAATTTAAGAGGGAGTTAAAAATTAAGAGGGGGCATTTGCTGAGATTTTGCATATGACCTATGTAACAATGTTGTATGCATTTAATGTAATTTTTTTTTAAGATTTTATTTGAGAGGGAGAATCAGCAAGAGAGAAAGAGCATGAGCAGGGGGAGGGGCAGAGCGAGAGAGAGAGAAGCAGAGACTCCACTCTGAGCAGGGAGCCTGACTTGGGGCTCAATCCCAGGACCCTGGGATCATGACCTAAGCCAAAGGCAGATACTTAACCCACTGAGCCACCCAGGCACCCCTGTAGTCTTATTTTTCTGTAAATGATGTTCACTTTAATCACTCATGTGAATGAAGGTATTTAAAACCAAATTGCTAAATACTATGAATGTAAAGGACTTGTTCACTTTTGGAAACTATTGTATGTATAGTGATTTAAATAGCTTACTCCTCAAAAACTAATGATGTAATGTATGGTGATTAAAATAATAAATAAATAATAAATAAATAAATAAATAAATAACTTACTACTAAGAGCCACATTCCAAAATTGCAGTAAGACTATCTTTTTTTATAAACATGTTTTCTTTCTGCTGTTATTGTTCATTCCATAGAAAGTGAGGAGCTATCTGGATTCATTTCAAATGTTCTTATGTTACATGTCACTCTTAGGAAAACTTTTTTCCAGATAAGTTGTAAAGAACATTTTTTTTTTTAATGGCAGGTATTTTATCATCTTTGGCCATTTCGATTATAGGTGTGGGATCCTGTTTTATATGGCACCCTGCTACTGTGGAACTTTTCTTCTAGCTGCTTTAGAAAATTGCTGCCAAACAAAACAGTGGGAGGCAAATGTAAAAATGCTTTAAAATGCTAAAAAAAAAGAATAAGCGAACAAGCAGCAATCTAAACATAAACTAGAGGACTATTCCCATGACCTACGTTTAAGGGAAAGAAATAGAAGAAAATGCAGAGAATTAATGGAAGACCGATTTAGAGCCACATTTGTTGTCTTTAGAAGTGGAAATTACTTCAGATAATTACATGTAAGCTGTTGGACTAAAATTGTTCTGTCACATCTCAGACCTTGCTCTAAGTTAGAGGAGTCTGATGTCATGACATTTTCTTCAAAAATGAGTGATTAGGATATAAATTTTCAAAAGAAAAAATAACATTATGAATTAGTTCTGCTAATTTAATGCCTTTTTTTGTTAGCATAAAGACAACGAAATCAGCAGAATTACATGATGAGATGACCTCCAACCACAACAATAAAAACTGCTCTACTCAGGCAAGCTCAGTGAAATCTAAAACCCAAACACAACTATGGAAAAATCAAACTGCAAAAATGGGATATTCTCAATACTCAATATTGCCCTTTGAAAATCCCTTGATATGTTATGTAGTTAGTGACTGGTATAACTTTGGAAGAATCAATCTGATAATACCTTTGATTTAGGTACACTGCCTAAATCACACTACCCCTTTTTTTTCTTTTTTAACAGATTTGTGATTTTTAGTTCTAAGATTTTATTTAATTATTTGACAGAGAGAGAGAGAGCACTAGTGCATGTGCAAGCAGGAGGGGGCGGGAGAGGAAGAGGGCTTGGTCCCAAGACCCCGGGATCATGACCTGAGCCAAAGGCAGATGTTTAACTGAGTCACCCAGGCACCCCTGGATTTGTGATTTATTTAAAACGGGTTTTTTTTTGGTTTGGAATGCATGTAACCACATGAAAATTAAAAGTGAAATATGTAACGTATCTTTAGTATTTGAAGGATGAGTATCTTCAATTATTCAAATTGGGCCTACCTGATCCAATATTTAAACTAAACACACTTTAATCTTTAAGAAAAAGGTTTTTTATCAAAAAGAAGGAAGGTAACTTGTGTGGAGTCCCGTCAGTCAGTCCATCTGCTAGTCAGGCATTCCCTCAGGTAACACTACGGAGCACTGGTCAGCAACCAGGTGCTCTGGACTCTGGGCATTCACGTGCAGAGATCCATTCATGGGCCCTATTGCCCTGAACACTCCCATGCTCTAGGCAGCACTGCTAGGACGTCCCAGGCTCAAAGAAAGTCACGGACTCAAGCTCAGGGCAGAATGTAGACAGAAGGGGCGCCTGGGTGGCTCAGTCGTTAAGCGTCTGCCTTCGGCTCAGGTCATGATCTCAGGGTCCTGGGATCGAGCCCCGCATCGGGCTCCCTGCTCAGTGGGAAGCCTGCTTCTCCCTCTCCGACTCCCCCTGCTTGTGTTCTCTCTCTCGCTGTGTCTCTCTGTCAAATAAATAAATAAAATCTTAAAAAAAAAAAAAAAAAAAGAATGTAGACAGAAACACAGTACCAGAGGTACTTCCTCCTCACCATAGCTATCCCCAAGAGCTACAAGGGGAATTCCATCATGTATTCAATAACACTTCGAGCCTAGGAAGTGTTCGTTAAATCTCAATTGTTTAAGTCCTGAATTCACCTCCAGACCAAGCCCAGAATAAATCATCTTGTTTTGTGGTCCCATCACATACCTACTTAATGTGAGACCAGAAAACATTTTCCTATTACTGCATACAGAGGGACTGCCTTCCCTTTTGCTTGGACCATCTGATCTTTGAACTAGCTAAACAAGAAGTATGGCCCTCCAGGAAGGGTTCTAGCCTCTTCTTTCTAAATGTCACCGGATGTGTCCTAGATGAGTTTCAAGAATAATCTCTTGAAGATTTTCTAATATTGTGTAATAATAGAATGACAATGGGCATAATTTTAGCAAAGAAGAATATTTTGTAGGCAGCTTTATAAAACCATGGAAAAGGAATGTCTTGAAGAGGACCTAGTAAAATATATTATCTGAAATAAAAGTTTGATTGATCAATTAATATGACCAAGACCTCTCCTTTTTCCTGACATTACCCTCAAGTTATACCTGCCTTTCCAGTTTCTCTCCAACAATAATCGAATTTGTGAAACGAGCACTAACTGAATCAAACAAAGGCAATTTCATGAAGACTTAAATATGGTAAAAGGGTCTCACATTCTTTTAAAATTAATGACAGCTCATAAAATAACAATGGCTAACCATTTTGTAAAATGGCAATGTCAAGGAAGTATGTCTAGTCTCATAAAGCTATCTGTGCCTTCCTAAGGAAAAGATTTGTGGCCTTTATTACACAGGACCAAATACATGAACAAAAGTTAAGAGTCAGTTGTCCATACCAAAAAGTTGAAAGTATGCATTATTATTGTTTCAGGCTGATTGCTTCACTATTCATTTCACAATTACTTATTAAGCACCTACTTACTAGGCACTAAGCAAGGGGGTACAGTGATGAACAAGACCAACATGGTCACTCCTTCCATAACTCTTATAGTCTAGGAAACAGGTAATTTTAAAAATGTTTACCAAAAAATATATGATTATAAACAGTGACAACTGGGATGAAGGAAAGTTACATTTTTGTTTTGGGAAAAATAAAAGTAACCCTGATATTTGAAAACTGCCCCTGTGAAAAGTGATGTATTACTGTTAATTCTATTGTGGCTTCCGTTGCTCCCCAGGTCTTACAATTAAAAGGCTTCACTGTTTTAAGCCTTTTTACATCATCCTATTGTAACTGCAGAGCAATGCAGAAATTGAGATCTACATAAGCAAGGACACGTAAGGTGCTATCTAGATACAGAGTCAGGACTTGTAATTAGGGAACAAGAAGCAGTTTGGTTTGGCAGAACCTTCAGCAAAATGAAGTAGAGAAACAGAGTTAAGGCTGGAAATTAAAGAAGGGGCTAAGGTATAGAGGACCTGGACTACCAGACTAGTTTCCAGACTCTCTTAATGGGGAGAAGGTAATCTCTGAAGAACTTAGAGGGGCACCTGGGTGGCTCAGTCAGCTAAGTGTCTGACTTTGGCTCAGGACATGACCTCAAGGTCCTGGGATCGAGACCCATGTCGGGCTCTGTGCTCAGCAGGGAATCTGCTTCTCCCTTTACCTTTGCACCTCCTCCCACTTGTCCCTGCTCTCTCACTCTCTCTCAAATAAATAAAATCTTTAAAAAAACATAAAGAACTTAGAAGGCTGTTATTTCTGGGAGATTTTAGAAGCAACAGGCAAAATATAAAAGGAAAGGAGAAATAGTGCTTATGAATATCATTTAAGTGACTACCACAATAATTGGCTAATAAGGGTGTGCATTACTAATGTTACCAATAGGACTGAAAAGAAAATACATATGTAGGCTATGCTGAGGAAGAATAATCTTTGTGTCAGTAACTGACTAGATATGGAAGAGAGATCTTTGAGTACTGAAGTCCAGGACTCCAAAGAGAACTGATGAGCTATTTATATAAAGCAGGGTGGTCAGAAAGGAGTTTGATTTTGACCCACCTGAGCTTGAGGTACACTGGTGGCACATTCAGCTGAAGCTTATCAGAGAAGCCAGGACCAGAAGTACAGATATGTCATCCTTTTAAGGTGACTGTTGACGTTGGAAGAATAGGCAAAGGAGACAGCACAGAGAAAATGACTGAAGGCAGAATGTTAGGGGAACCTTAAACTTGTAATGAAATGACAGAAAAAAGAGCAAATGGGAGTGTAAATGAAGGAGGATTATTGAGAATAACAGCACCAAAGGAATGGGATGAGAAAGTAATCAGTGAAGTTAAGTGCTTGGGAGAGATAGAAGGATCCAAGGAATGAGAACATGTATTAGATAGTGAAGGAAAAGGGACTTAATGGTTACTAATCACTAATCACGTTTCAAAGACCAGAGCCAAGTCTCAGAAGTGATGATTGCTGCCACCTGCCTGTCAACTCTAGGTAAAGCTCTATCCTCTCTTAAGAGAAGATTCTAGGGGCACCTGGGTGGTGCAGCTGGTTAAGCATCTGACTCTTGGTTTTGGCTCAGGTCATGATCTCAGGGTCTTGAGATCAAGCCCCGAGTCTGGCTCCATACTTAGCATGGAGTCTGCTCTCCCTCTGCCCCTCCCACTCATGCTCTCTCTTTCTCCCTCTCTCTAAAATAAATAATCTTTTAAAAAAGAGAGAGAAGATTCTAGACAGCTCCCTTTACCTTGTGTATGATAGGCAGATAGATTTCTCTAGCAAATCTAAGTGCTAAAAAAAAAAAAAAAAAGGCAAAGAGTAGGGGTGCCTGGGTGGGTCAGTTGACTAAGAAACCGACTCTTGATTTTGGCTGAGGTCGTGATCTCAGGGTCATGAGATCAAGCCCTGTGTTGGCCCCATGCTGAGTGTGGATCCTGCTTAAGATTCTCTCTCACTCAGCCCCTCCCCTGTTCCCTCTCCATTCTAACAGACAAAAAAACTGAAGCATCTGAAGGTATTCAGATTATTCACGAGGTCAGTAAAATAGTAAGTGGATGGCAGGCTCCTAAATTGCTATTTAAGTGCCTTATCTACTCATTATATTGGAACATACAGTCAGGTAGGCTTAGGATAGAGTTCCAAATAATTTTTTAGAAGATGTTTCATGATAGGGGTTTTTCTTTAATCATGTCTCAGTGCATGGGCTAATATTTTGTAAAATTATAGCAAATCAGTAATAATGTCAGGTTAATATCACAATTTATATCACACATATTTGCTAAATCTTGGAAAAGTTTAATTAAAGATTCAGTTAAGGAATTACAGATTTACATACCTGTGGTACCCATCTGGAGGACACAAAGCTGGTCACTTCTATTACAGACAAGCCAGTTTGGGAAAGTTGATTGATAAATTCAATTTTTATATCTGTAGGAACTATAACCTATGAAAGCATTAAAATTATTTTATAAGTAATTTGTATAGAGTCTATTGAAGCATAAATAGAAAATTACTTCCTAACAAAAGCAAATTGTATTTAAGATGCATAAATTCAATAGCAATTGAGAACAAACATAATCATGTAATCTATAAAACCCATGTAAGTCTTTAGAATCTTAATATTATGATTTAGCATTTGAAATAAACTGTGTAAAACTAATATCAAACTACCTTTTCATTCTGCAATCCATCCCTAGGTCCAACTTCCACTATTTTAACATACTCAGGGAATCCAGATAACTGGGATGTTTCCTGAAATGGAAAATGCAAGGCAAGAAAAACAGGTTAACTGTTAGAACATCAAACTTGCTTTTTTGAAAAGTCAAACAATTACACTTTGTTAAATAAAGTTCTCACCCCAGAAAGCTAAAATGGTAAGAAATCGATACAATGCTACAATCCAAATATCAAGTTTATATCATTGGCAACATGAAGTCATTTTTTCCCTCTAGCTCAATGACATTCAGTCTAATTATGATTACAATTGAAAAGATGATATTTTAAAGTATAACTGTGGGAAAGGTAACATACTCAGGATCTAAAAAGCAAACTTGTTGAGTAATTGCACACATGATGATAAATTTACCATCGTTACAATTAGTTTAAAAATTGTATCTTTTGGGTCACCTGGGTGGCTCAGTCAGTTAAGTGTCTGACTGTTGGTTTCAGGTCAGGTCATGATCTCAGGATCATGAGATCAAGCCCCGTGTCCGGCTCCACGCTCAGCACAGAATCTTGGGAATCTCCCTCCCTCTGCCCCTCCCACTTATGCTCACTCACTCTCTTCCTCAAGCTCTCTAAAATAAATCTTAAAAAATAAAAATAAGGGGCGCCTGGGTGGCTCAGTCGTTAAGCGTCTGCCTTCAGCTCAGGTCATGATCCCAGGGTCCTGGGATCGAGCCCCGCATCGGGCTCCCTGCTCTGCGGGAAGCCTGCTTCTCCCTCTCCCACTCCCCCTGCTTGTGCTCCTTCTCTCGCTGTGTCTCTCTCTGTCAAATAAATAAATAAAATCTTTAAAAAATAAATAAATAAAAAATAAAAAAATAATAATAAAAATAAAATTGTATCTTTGTATTAACAGACTTGTACTGAGCACAGTCGTAAAGATGCCATACTCCATACCTTGAACTTGAGGAATGTGGTTTTGGTTTTCTGTCATGTGTCCAGGATGCTGAGGCAGGGGAAAACGTATGCTGTTGATTTTCTGTGTCACACAGCACAACCAGCACCTATACACACAGCTTCCCAGAATGATAGAGCCCCTCCAACTGGGACCTAAACCCTCAAAACTCCACTGGGAACACCTAGCTTTAAGCCCAGTGTAACAGTCTGTTCTATCTTCTGCCCAAATCTGGAATGGCAGATCTGGTCCAGGTCTGGACTCTGGAACCTCTGGCCCTAAACCAAGTACTATGGACACATCATATTTAGAAAGACATTAGTTTAATGCAGGAAAAATAGGAACAGCCTTTCTAAACATCATATTGCAGTTAAAATTAGAATGATCTCCTGGTATCTCTGAGCCATGTTAAGTGAGGGTAACTATCATCAGTTTCTTCAATGGATAGCTGATAGAATCAATCAAAATCAGCAGGACCTGTACTTCAGAGTGGTTTTCATCTTGCTTTTTAACAGGAATCATGAATGTGGGCTAACCAATGTATATTGTCCCTCTCTTTCCTTGTGGCAATCAACATACACTGGTGAAGTGGCTAGTTTGGATGCAGGACCCAGTCTGTTTCTAGGACACAGAAAAATGCCCCCTGGCCCCTTTAGGTTCCATATCCAATATGTCATCTTATTGGCTTTCTGTGCCAACTCACTCAGGAAAAGAACCCAGATGATCCCTGCTGCGAATGCTTTACATTGCCATGAAATTGGGCAATGCAATAAGCAAAAATTAACCACAAAGGAAAAGAATTCTCATTTCTACTCCTTCTGAGCATTGGAATCCATGCAGCTGGAAGGGTGTAGAGTTGAGAGAGGAAGCATGGGGTTATGCAGCTCTTCAGCTTTAAGCTCAGTTCCGGATGGCAAGCAAGAAACCATGTCAAAGTTCAGTGGTCATAATTGCAAGCAGGCACTGAATGACAGATGGCAGGGGAAAGTGGAGTAACTAAGAGAAGTTCACTCTTCTTTGCTGTCACCTCTAGCCCTAAGACTGCAGAAACGAAAAACAAAACTGGCCAATCTTAAGCTTATCACGGATTGTTTCATTATCGTGGACTGTTTCCTGAAACTGCACTTGCAACAGCAATTAGCTTGAAGCATACATGGCTAAGGACATCCTTATTAAACAGCAATGTTTTAACCACCACAAGGAACATAGTGTTTAAGGTATAACAATATGCTGAATGCAACTGAAGAACTCAAAACTCTCTTTTGCAACATTGCTGTAGCTAGCAGAAGTAACAATCTGAAAAAAACGAAAGTCTGAACCCCCAACCAATACAGCCATTTCAGTCAAAGTGTTAGGTAGAAGCTGGAAATGAGCACTGGAGGGAACACCACAAGGCAGAGTCCCAAGTCCTTGAAGGGGAATGATAGAGACATGAACTGGAGACAAGGATGGTGACCAATAAGCTACATATTAAAAGCCCAGGAGCACCACATCCTGACCTCGTGGTTTCTGAGACTTAAGGCTGACAGACCAAAGAGGTGCGGAACATGCCCTCTCCTCTTCCACCTCTGCCCCAGGGTAATCTCTACACACATTATATTGCATTTGCAATGTAGGTACAGCCCTCCGGGATGGAGAAAGGCTGGCATGATGATTCATAGTATGAACCTTGTAGGATCCAAAATTCCCCTTTCCAACCTGTGGGAGGAGTTCCCCAAATGACCGGAAGCAGCCTCCATTAGAGACCACCCCAATGCACTTCACAGCTCCTCCCAGATCAGAGAGACCCAATAATATCCAATCCATAAACAACCTAGGGGCTGCTTCCACCTCATGGAACATGCCCATTCTCCCACCTTGAGAGTACACCTCCGCTTTAATAAACTACTTTGTGCTTGCTACTTTCCTTCTGGTGGTCTTTATTCCAGCACTGATCCCCTCCTAAATCTTCCCGTGGGGAATCCAAGGACCGAGACCTTCATCACGCAATGCAGACTCTCTCTCATCCATAACAAAAGCAGTATATATGCTCAGTTGATATTATTTCAGATTTCTTCGTGAATATAATGCTGTTCTTTTGTCTTTCTAGGCAGGAATGTATTCCCTCTACCAGTGTATCTGAGAAATCAGAAGAAAGTTAAAATGTGTTCAGTAAGCTCAAAGAGTTAACAAGTTCCCCCTTGTTAATAGCAAATAAAATCAATTAACACGTACTTGAATATGTATGATGTGAGAGCCCTCTTTTGGTGATCTCTAGTCTTTTTCTAGGCATTACTATGTCTGTATTGATTTCTCTAAGGAGCTGTAGCTATACATCAACAGTGCCTACTAAAAAATTCACCTAAATGCTGTACAAGTACATAGAAGTGATTCAAAACCGATCTCCTTACTTTCCCCACCTCGTGCCTCTCCTCAGATACTTCACCACATGCTATGCTTTACCTTCTCTCTTACCATTTATATCTAAGTGGTCCATTTATTACTGGTTTGAGTTTGGCATACACCCAGCACCAAGCACAATGTCTAACACTTAGACTGCGTTCAATAATTAACCTGTTGATTTTATTAGTGAATCTCTTCTGTCACTGGCTTCATTAAAATTGTCATTTTTTTTTTCCTCAGCCAGTCTGTTGCTATTTCTTCCCTAAGTAGTTTTGCTAATCTTGTTTTTCCAGCCTTAAAATCTTTCAACATCCAGCAGTCACCTTCAGAGAGATCTATCAGCCAAGGTGAAATGATTCACGACAAGCCTCTCATCTTCTACCACACTCTCCTTCATGCATCCTCTGATTTTAGCCATGCCAAAATCATGTCTTCCTACTTTCATGTCTGTACACATGAAGTTTCTATTGGTTGGAAATACCTTTTGTCTGTGGGAGAGACTTTCCACCAAACCCATTTCTCTTCTTCATGGACAAAGGACTGGCCTGCATTTCTCTCCTAAGAGTTATTTCCGAACAAATTCCCATCAACCTTCCCCTGCAGCCAGCTTGATGCAGATGAGTATGACAAACTTGAACGTGACAAAAACAAAAACAAACAAATAAACAAAAAAATGAAGGAGCCTACATCTCTGAATCACTGCTTGAATAAGAAGTCCATGTCAATAATAAGCAATTATTTTATGCTTTATATGGACAAAAATAAATGTCAACTCTCTTAGACCATTTAGATTAAAGGTGTATCTTTATAATTAGTAATTGTGAAGAATGAGGAAGAGTCTGAAATTTTAGCCTACCTGTAAGCTAACCAGTGAGCCTGCCAAAGATGCTGCACAAGACTCCTTGGTGAGAGAAACAAAGCTTATTACAGCAATAGCAGTAGCCAGAGGATCAGGATTTGTGCTGGGTCCCCAAGCCCCAATTCCCACAGGGAGAAGTAAAAACGACAAGGTGACACTTGCACAAGCAATGGGTTGCATTACAAGAAAGGAATCCCAAGCACAGTGAACCCGAACCTTTGGTAATGGGTGATAAGCATGTCTCTTCATGGCTATAGAGGTAAACATCACGTTTACTACACCTGACTATGAGCATGCCTACATTTTACTTTAGAGGCAAATGGTATCTTCTATCTTCTAAGATTTTAAGCACCCTTAGCCTTTGCTCCAGAAGGAGACACTCTATCATTTAAAGCTCTTCCCAATATAAAAATTCTTGAAAAGATAGTTTGGAACCAAGACACTTGTAACTCTGCTTATAGACATATAGAAATTCAAGACACACCTGGAGAATTATTTCCCAATACTATCCACTCTTCATTTTTTTTTTTAAGATTTTTTTTTTTTAAAGATTTTCTTTATTTGTCAGAGAGAAAGAGACAGAGAGCACAAGCAGGGAGAGCGACAGAGGCAGAGGGAGAAGCAGGCTTCCCGCTGAGCGGGGAGCCCAATGCGGGACTCGATCCCAGGACCCTGGGATCATGACCTGAGCTGAAGGCAGACGCTTAGCCAACTGAGCCACCCAGGCGTCCCTCCACTCTTCATTTTTATACCATCTTGATTTATGTCAAATTTTCACAATTAGTAGGCTACTGTGTTGGCTCCTCCAATTATGAACAAAGGCTGGGGTCAAATCTGTTCAGTTGATCTCATAAGATATTTAATTAAGAATACTCTTGGGGTGCCTGGGTGGCTCAGTCTTTAAGCATCTGCCTTCGGCTCAGGTCATGATCCCAGGGTCCTGGGATGGAGCCCCGCATCGGGCTCCCTGTTCCGCGGGAAGCCTGCTTCTCCCTCTCCTACTCCCCCTGCTTGTGTTCCCTCTCTGTGTCTCTGTCAAATAAATAAAGAAAATCTTTAAAAAAAAAAAAATACTCTTAACAGAACTACAAGTAGTAGGATAAAGCCAACCAGCAGTGTTGACTTCAGCCCTCCTCTGAAGTGTCCTGGGCCCAATCAGCTGAATAAATCCTATGCAGTAGAGGCCTCTGTACCAGAAACTAAGAGTTGTTTACTTGGTGCCCATCTTTTGATGGTGGACATGTTGCCAGGCTCACTACTAGGATGGGTCCAGATAGCAATGATGACACTCCAGTGATGGAGGCTCAATCAACAGCTTGATTCCAGGGGGCCTTGGCAGAATATGGGCCTCAGGTGATTCAATCAGCACAATTCATAGCACCCAAACATGTGTCTTTGATTTATCAGTCTGTAGATGTCCAAATGGCAGACAAGTAAGATAGGGCACTGACCACAACCCCAAAGTCAGCAAAAAAAATGGTAACAACTTGAGTTCTCCTGAGTGGGTGGAATGATCACATCCATTTTTAGTTCTGTGCAGCTACCACAGAGGTTTTACAACTGTGGCAGCCCTGTGGACATCATCAGGTCTTGGCTTAGCCACATCATCATCCAACCAGGCCAAGGCATCAGGAAAAGCACTTTGAATAAAAGGACACCACTGAACTAGTGTCTGCTTCAGGCGGTGGGGTGGGCAGGAGAGAGCAACTGCCACTTTTTTTGTGTAAAGCTGAGACTGTGCTGGGGACAGGCTGACCACTTCCTCGAATATACCATTTTGATTTGATTAGTGAGGCCTGTTGAGATTGTCCTACCTTGCTAGTCATTGGGTCCAAGCTCATCTCCCAAAATGGAAATAGGACAGGGAGTCAGAAGGCCTCCATCCCTCAGGTGTCCAGTTTCAACAAGAGCTCAATAACAAGACAATACTTGATTTTCAAAAGATAATTGGTAGCTGTGTTAGGGCAGTGAGGGATCCAAAACCCTAACCAGCACCTCCAAGTGGATGTTGCCTGACTTTTTCAGAAGTTCCAATTTGCAAAATCAGCAGTCATAGACACATGCAGCTCTTCCTAATTGAGATGATCCCCTCTGGTACTTATGGGACCAAGAATTACAATCACATAACACATCAATTTTTACCAAATGTGCTCGCTTCGGCAGCCCATATACTAAAATTTTTACCAAATGTTCAGATGTGGAATTAACAACAGTACACTGTATTGGCCTCAACAGCCTCACCCAAAAGGTTACTTTGGTTCTCTTTTCCCATAGTGAACACTGCCCAAATCCCATCAGTTGAAACAAGACTCCTCATCCTCATGGGACTGAGCAAGATCGAGACTTTGATGCCTTTATAGGACAGCCATAAACGTTTGAATGCTCCCTTTCCCCAAAGTTCCTCAGCATATTCAGATGGATGATCTCAATGCACTAATAATCATCTTTTTCCTTAAAGCAGATGAAGGAGGAAGGTTGGGAATGATCTGGGGGCACAGAGGGAGAGATAAGTTCCGAATCAGTAAGGCACATTTACTTTCAATTTGGGGTAGCACAGTAGCTCCTCACCAGTTCAATCAAATGAACTTGCAATGTTTGGAAACCACACAAAGCCCTCATTACACATCAAAATCATCATTACTAACACCATGGATTTTAACATGGGGAATCCCTGGAGTCAGCATCCATAACTGTGTTTGTTTCCAGCAGGATAATGGGGTTTGTTCCCTCTGGCTGACATGGGCTTGACTTGCACATGATCCATCATCAAAATAACAGTTCTTAAGTCCTCATACAGTCACAATATATTGGATAAGGGAGTTCTGCAAAGTGGCAAGGCTGACTATAAAATTTATCTAGAATTCTTTGGCTCCCTTCTCATTCTCCAGTATGTTGCTTTTCAGCACTATATACACAATCTGAGTAGGGTCCCCCATACTAGTCAATGACTGACTCATCTATGGCTCCTCACAGGAGCTTGTCTATCCTAGCCAAGTCTCCCCAAGAGGGCCAAAGTTTCTATATAGCAGCCAGGACTCAGAGACTTGGAGACCTTGTGCAGGACAGGCTAAGCTGTAAGAAGATCCAGTTACTGCTATTCCTCTATCACAAGCATTACTTACCCCACCCCCTCAACTCCCAACTGAACTAATCAAAGTTCTTATGATTCACCTGGTTTCTTTTCATAATGTTGGCCAAATTTATTCCTTCTATACTCCTCGTAACTATTGATGGAAAGAGGGAAGAGAACTTTTAGCCCACATAGTGTTCATCTTAGTGCTAGTTGTTACAATGGATGGACCTGAGGCTGACCGCCAGATGGTCAAGGAAGTTCCCCTGCCCCTAGGAAAGTTAACATAACCACGGTACCACTTAGCCCTTGAACCTGCTTTCTGGAAACTAGACGGCCACCATCTTCCTAATTTCTCATCATTCACATGCAATAAAACAGAAGACCGTATTTTGCTCAATTGACTACAAAATCTGGTCAGTATGTTTGTTACCAATTTCCATTGACTTCCCTCAAATCCCTTTAATCCATTGGAAAAGTCCTCATTCAAGAAGTCATGTCATCTTCTATATCTCATCCTCATTAACAAAGTGTCACAACCTGTGAAGGACTAAGACTGTACCCTACATGCTAGCTAATAAGCAACCTGCCACAGGTTATGGGTGCTGGCAGAAGATATGCAACTCTTGAATCAGACACAAAGGCTTTATTATTCACAATAGCAGTAGTCAGAGCATCGGAGCATCAGCATTTCCTTACACTGGTTCCCCGAGCATGAGAGGAGCTGTGCTTGGGAACCTCAGTATTTCATAACGGGCAGTTAGCATGCCTGTCTTCTGCTCTTTTTCCCAAGGTTGTTTACTAGACAAACACCTTAAAAAAGTATTTTGAAAGAAAGTTAATCAGTCCCGTGCTAATCAGTCATACAGAAATGCAAGGGATCCATAAAGAATTGCTGCTCAACATTCTTATTACCTCAATTAATACTCAGTTATTGTTCTCAACAAAAACTCTCATTCATTATCTAAGGTTCAGTTTGTCCTCAAGACTCTTCTGACCTCCCCAAAGAGAATTCAGTAATTTCATTTCTATGATCCTATAGAGACTATCTTAAAAAGGTCTGTAATTACCACTTTGCCTATTTCCCATTTTTTATTATAAACCTTCACGGTCATCAGGGGTGCCTGGGTGACTCCGTCAATTAAGCATCTGACTCTTGATCTCAGAGTCATGAGTTCAAGCCCCATGTTGGGCTCCAATCTGGGTGTAGAGCCCACTTAAAACAAAAAGCAAAAACAAAACAAAAAAACCTTCAGAGTCCTCAGAATGGACACATATAAACACTTGAATGCTGTTTGTTAAATGAATGAATGGATGAATAAACGAGCTTACATCTAAAATGCATAAAAGGTTGACTCCTCATTTATCCAACACATATCGGCAACATTATTATAGTTATTGGATATATGGAAATGAACCAAACAAACAAAAACTCCTGCCCATAACAAGCTTATACTTTAGTGGCACAGGGATCTGCATGCTACCTTCTGGGAGTGGGGGTGGTGAAGGAACAGCCATTTTTTTTTTTATAGTGAATATATGAGAGTTGATGAATGACTTCTATATTCCAAGGAATTGAGTTAAAAAAAAAAAAAAGTCTGCAGAAGTTGGCAACATAGTCTTTAAACAGACCTATAGTCTGAATTTATTTTTATAGCATTAAAAGTTCTATGTTACTGAGCTCAGTGTATCCTGTTGAATGTGGAGTAGTGGAGGATACTAGTGAAAAACAAAAGCTGTATTATCCAGAACAAGGCTTTCAAAAAGCCATGTTATATGGCTGACTGTATGCCCACATTTGGCATCAAATTTCTAATGGTTCACTTTCATAGAAAACAAAAGCAATACTATCTTGCATTTACATGTTGCTGTATTATTCCAAAGCACTTTTCTACCTACATTTCATCTGTGAAGCTACTCTGTGAGGTAGGCAGAGCTGAAAGAGAGATTAAGTGACTTTCTAAGGTTACCCAACTAAGTTCCCTGGCTCCTTTTCTAGTTTTCTTTAGGATGAGATTAAATATACCACAAACTATTGAGCTTAAGGTTGAGAAATAATGAACCATTCTTTTATGCAGGACATAAATGGGCTGCTTTACTCACATTTTCAATCCTATGTAAGATTAAGTGGAAGGCATATTTTGATGGAGATTTCTCTGAAATCTTGATAGGGTGTGTGCATGTATTTATTTTTATATATATACATAAAATACATATGGGTGGCTTCTATATACACAATCAACCCTCCTAATGGTGACAGAGGATTCCTTACTATTCACTCTACAAATACTGCTTTTTTTCTCCCCTCTAAGAGAACACCACCATCCACAGTAGAAATTTCCTGACATATTTTTATATGTTCCACTCACTTCATTACTTCCTGACGAGTAATTTTATGTGTAAAGTCTTTATAATATTGACATATCCTGTTTCACAGCCAGTATTCTTCCCATAGAGAACTGCTACACCAGCCAAATCAAATGTTCCCACAGATGAGAAATCTGAATCAGGAAGTTGGAGGGTTTTCTTTTGAAATTAAATTGAACTTTAAGGGAGCATTAGATGTCCACTTTTACAAAAGAATCTAGTTTTTTCATCTCACCTGAAATATGCACATGGTGCATTCTGTGGTAACATTAAACCCTCCACATTCTCCTATTTGTTGCTTCTTAGATATTTCCCTTTTAGCCTAACATAGTCAGAAACATGTAAAGCATTATCATTGATTGAATAGATACCCACAGAAACGTTGGTCCTCTGGAGCAACCTAAAGACATTTTTCTCTCTGGTGCCTTTCCAGGATGAAGGGCTGAATCAACAAAGCTGATATTTGAAACCCTTCTTTCAGAATATCCATGTCCCAAAGTTGACTCAAAGGCAATCTCTGGCAGTTTAAGAAGAACTTACTTGTAATAAGATAAAAATAAGTTCATAATGTACTAAGTCACCTCAAACTTTATGAACAATATATCTTCATTTACAAAAGGTAAAAGAATGTATCCACTTACTGTTTAATAATTTTTGACTGCCAAAAGGAAAAATGGAGTATGTGCAGTACTTTGTTCCCAACTGCAGTCAGTCAATGTTAAACAGAGATTAAAAACAAGCTCTAAAAATGTGAACATTCTTCCGTATGTATGCATACTAATATTTGTTCTAGGCACTAAATGGAAAATTAATGCTGGGTGTCAGTGTAGATATGGAACATAATTAAATAGGAATTCCTTCTGGGAATATATAAATTTTATGAACACTTACATAAGAGTAGTTACAAAAAAGGCAGAAGAATATTATATAAGATTATCTGCCATAGACAGCCTATTGAAATATAGAATAATGGACAATACAAGAATTAAACTTATTAAAATTTTAAAAAGAGGTGGGGCGCCTGGGTGGCTTAATCAGTTCGGTGTCTGCCTTCTGCTCAGCAGGGAGCCTGCTTCTCCCTCTGCTCTCCCACACCATCCCACCCCTGGTTGTGCTCTATTTTTTTTTTAAGATTTATTTGAGAGACAGAGAGGGAGAGCACAAGATGGGAGAGGGTCAGAGGGAAAAGCAGACTCCCCGC
The DNA here is from genome assembly GCF_002201575.2 of Neomonachus schauinslandi. Classification (NCBI taxonomy): domain Eukaryota; kingdom Metazoa; phylum Chordata; class Mammalia; order Carnivora; family Phocidae; genus Neomonachus; species Neomonachus schauinslandi. Next base: position 95,693,485 of record NC_058410.1, on the reverse strand, counting down.
TAAGCAGGGAGCCCAATGTGGGACTCGATTCTGGGATTCCGGGAGCTGAAGGCAGCCACTTAACCAACTGAGCCACCCAGGCGCCCTCAAATAAATATTTTTTTTAAATGGGGTTCTTAACATCTGCATCACTTAAGTTCATTTCCCAGTTAAATCAATTTCATTTTTAAAAGTGCCTTGGCCCTACAACCCAGCAATTGCACTACTGGGTATTTGCCCAAAGGATACAAATGCAGTGATCCAAAGGGGCACCTGCACCCCAATGTTTACAGCAGCAATGTCCACAATAGCCAAACTATGGAAAGAGCCCAAATGTCTATCCACAGATGAATGGATAAAAAAAGATGTGGTATATCTACACAATGGAATATCAGTCATTAAAAAAGATGAAATCTTACCATTTGCAATGATGTGGATAGAACTAGAGGGTATTATGCTAAGTGAATAAGTCAATCAGAGAAAGAAAATTATCATATGATTTCACTCATATGGGGAATTTAAGAAACAAAACAGAGGATCATAGGGGAAGGAAGGGAAAAATAAAATAAGATGAAATCAGAGAGGGAGACAAACCATAAGAGAGTCTTAACCAAAGGAAACAAACTAAGGGCTGCTGGAGGAGAGGGTGGTGGGGGATGGAGTAACTGGGTGATGGGCATTAAGGAGGGCACGTAATGTAATGAGCATTGGATGTTAGATGCAACTGATGAATAACTAAACTCTACCTCAGAAACTAACAATATACTATATGTTAATTAATTGAATTTAAATAAAATAAAATAGTGTCTTGAGTGGGGCACCTGGGTGGCTCATTAAGTCAAGTGGCCTACTCTTGGTTTTGGCTCAGGTCATGATCTCAGGGTCCTGGGATTGAGCCCTAAGTCAGGCTCTGCCCTTGGCAGGGAGTCTGCTTCTAGATTCTCTCTCCTTCTCCCTCTGCCCCTCTCCCTGCTCATTCTCACTCACTCTCTCTCAAATAAATCTTTAAAAATAAAGTGTCTTGAGCAACAAATGTATACATATGTATTTAATAGCCACTCATTTTAATATAAAAGCATAACTATCATAAATTAAATATTGTATGAGGACTGAAAATACAGAATATTAACACAGTGAACAGTTTATGAACCATGGATGGTAATCAATAGAAACAAAGGTGAAATGGAACATATGAGGAGAAACAAATCGAAGAAATCAAGATTAGTGCTTTTTAATACAAGAATTCTAAATTTATCTTAATGCTTTTACTGGACAGATTATAGAATTCAAAAATGAAAAACTTCTATGCATTGATATAGCATGAGATCTTGCTTCTTTAAATGGTGGCTGCTATTTACATTATTTAGTTTCAAAAAATAAAATGATTTATTCTTGCATCCATGGCAATTTAACAATAAAATAAACTTTATGAAAAATTAGCCAACATCATCTACAGCTTTCTCATTACTATCATCATTAATACGGTATTAAAGTTTAAGATAATAATAAAAGTGTTAATTAGAAAGCCAAGAGAAAAAGTTTGACTTGAAATGCTTTAAGTATGGTAAGTTACCTTTTCCTTGGTGTCTTTGCTAATATATGTTTTTTTTAACCACTAAGATTGTTTTTGGCTCCTGCAAATACAAAAGTAGTGAGGCTGATTGAAAATGTATACACACACGCTCACGGGCGTGTGCGCTTACACACACACACACACACGCACATACGCACTCACATACTTAGAAAAATTCCAACTCCCAGGAAAAAATGTGATATGTCATGTAATACACCAAGTCTCATCATGGAAATCTTTTTAGGATGATACATTTCTGAAAACAGTAGTTTATAATAGAACACGCAACTATGTTAAACTAGCTGTACGAACAGCATGTCCTTATAGCCACAAAGTTTAAGAAAACGTACTATTGGAACTATTGGAATACGTACTTTTGTCAGTTTTCAAATTCATATACTCAAGCTGGTATAGCGGTGCTTTTGCTGGGGAGCCACAATTCATTGTTCTAAATAGTTATTTAAATCTGGGTTGCCATTATCATTGACAAAAAGCAATTACATTGCTCTACATGACTTTGTTTTGCCATGTGGGTTGTATAACAAAGGCAAACTATGAAATCACATCAGCGATGTGCTGAGTCTTCAGCTTTATAATACTCTTTATTAAGCACAGTAAGACTACAGAATCCATTCAAACTTTATTTTTTTTAAAGATTTTTATGATTTATTTGACAGAGACACAGCGAGAGAGGGAATACAAGCAGGAGGAGTGGGAGAGGGAGAAGCGGGCTTCCTGCTGAGCAGAGAGTCCGATGCGGGGCTCGATCCCAGGACCCTGGGATCATGACCTGAGCCGAAGACAGACATTTAACGACTGAGGCATCCAGGTGCCCCAAATCCATTCAAACTTTAAATAAAATTCTTCAGATCTTAATGAAGCCCCTTTATCAAAATACTCTATTAGGTAATAGATATTTTCTGGTTGGCAAAAATCAAAATGCCTGAGAATTTGCATGGGTCTGGACATCTACTGAAAGTTCTTTGAAAATAACACACTAGCTAATTCATAATTTATGATGTCTCTTATCTCAGGTCAACAGTTTTTTGGTATTTGTGAGTGATGAATTGTTGAGTGTTAAAGGTGGCAAAACAAGAGACTGATTAGAGATAATACCACATGCTTGTGAAATTAGGTAGAATCTATGTCTTTGGAAAGTTTGCTCTGTGTTATTAATGCATGCTTTGGTGTGCTGCTGAGCTAGCCCTTTCAGGACTGAGACACTCCCAGAAGCTGGAGTTTTGGCAGCTGATGATATTTCACTTAGCCTTTTCTCAGGGACTGCCCTCAACTCAATCCCACAGTTGGATCTCTTCTCTGTGATCATCCAATGAGTGGTTAATGCAGGAACTGCCCAGCCCCTCTGCTGTAAGGCAGTGTACGTAACTCCTAAGGACCTTACCAGCCCCAGAGACGTTGGAGGGACGGAGACCTACCCCTCCTACTCACTCCACTTCCTCATAGGTACTAAGTCAAAGGCACCAACTTTCTGCACACAAATCCTCCTCCAAGAACCTATTTTCCCTATGCCTCCATGGTCATTTTCCAGTCTCTGAATATATAAATTGGAATAGACATATTTGGTAGTTTTAATAACTTCCACACTTTTGTTACTTGACCTGTAATATATGGACTATCATAGCAGGATGGGCAACTAGAAGCTTCTGAGCTGTCTATTCCTCCCATCTCCTGCTCAGCCAAAATAACAAAATAGAAAAAATTTTAAAAAGAAAATAGAAAAGAAAAGAATGGAAAAAGAAGAGAGGCACACTGGGTGAACTGGAGGAATGGCAGAGATTATTGCCATCCCTATATATCTAAAGAATATAGGAAGAATATAGTGGGGATTCAAGTGGGTTACAATTGTAACCCACTTGAATCCCCAGTACCACCTCTACTAAAAACCCCAGAAAGATAGTAAGATTTTGAAGGATAACAATTGGACTACCACAAACTCAACCCCAAATGTAGCTTCTGTGCCTATTTGGTGTGACACTGTTGTAATGTATTTGCCAAAACAAATTAACACTGCCTCAGGTAAATGTAGGTAGCCATTGATTGGGCAAATGTGCTCTTTTGTATACCTGATGGAAAGAAGAGCACGAACGATTCCCACTGGTTTGGAACAAAAGAGTAAACATTTGTAGAATTCTCCCTGGGCTATACTAACTCTCCTACCATTCGTCATAATATATTTCAAGGGATCTGAACTATCAGGACATTCTTCAGATCACACTGATTCACTGTATCAATGAATAAAGTTCTAACAGTATGAAAGGATACTCCAAGTGTATTAAAAAGTATAGAAGTAATTCATGGGACTTGAGTTTTTTGTTTTGTTTTGTTTTGTTTTGTTTAACTCAGGCATCTAAACGAAACAAAAATGCTGAATATTCAGTATAGAATTCAAAGTGTCAAACAGTCTGATTAATAAAATAGAAACCCGGGGCGCCTGGGTGGCTCACTCGTTAAGCGTCTGCCTTCAGCTCAGGTCATGATCCCAGAGTCCTGGGATCGAGCCCCGCATCAGGCTCCCTGCTCGGCAGGGAGTCTGCTTCTCCCTCTCCCACTCCCCCTGCTTGTGTTCCCTGTCTCACTGTGTCTCTCTCTGTCAAATAAATAAAATCTTTAAAAAAAATAAATAAAATAGAAACCCTGTCTCTGTAGGGCATGTATTCACCCCAAATGCCAAGTGTACTACCACACCTCTATTTCAGACCGAGGGTAGAAAACAGTAATAAAACATGGCAGTCTTTCACAAGGAGTCCAGGTATGGGCTTCTAGGCCTTCTCAGTATAGCTATCTACTTCAGTATCTGCTATCTATGTAGATACTAGTTCCACTTATCTATTACCAATGATTGAACCTAACAAAGCCAAAATCTATTTGTGATGTTTGGTATAGTGGAAGTGTTATTACCACTGTTAACCTTAAATGAAATAAAACTCCCAGTTATTTTACCAGCCAAAAAAAAAAGGGGGGGGAGGGGGGGAGTTATTCAGGAATAGCAGAGAAAAGCAATTTGGGACAAGCAAGCTATGACAAAACCATAGGCAAGTCTGGAGAACAAAGGTGAGAAACAATCTTTTATAAAGGAACTCAGTGATTTGGGGAGGCTGTTATAAACAAAAAGTCCATTGGTGTAAACTAGGAGTTCAGAGTACAGTGGCTTTTCACTGGCTGAGCTGTAACAGTCTCTCATTGGCTGGGCTGCTTCAGGAGAGGCAGAGAAAAGGAAAACCTTTCTTCTACTAGGAGCAACCTGCAAGGTAACTCTCATCCTGTTGGGTCTGCAACTGACAAGGAGTGGTAGAACAGGAGTGCTGCCCCTTCTGGCCTCCCAGCTCTGTATTAGTGAAGTTTCCTTTCATTAATTTTCAATTATATATCTTATTTACTCCTCTATAAAATGGAGATCATAGGAGTTATAGACCTCAACACCAAAAATAGTAATAATCCAATTAAAAATGGGCAGAGGATCTGAATAGACATTTTTCCAAAGAAAATATATAAATGGGGGCACCCAGGTGGCTCAGTCGGTTAAGCGTCTGCCTTTGGCTCAGGTCATGATCCCAGGGTCCTGAGATTGAGCCCTGAATCAGGCTTCCTGCTCAGCAGGGAGTCTTTTTCACCCTCTCCCGCAGCCCCTCCCCCCCCAAGCTCGTTCTCTCTCTCCCTCTCTCAAATAAGTAAATCTTTTTTTTTTTTTTAAGTTACCATGTGCCAGGTTCTTTTTTTTTTCTTTTATTATGTTATGTTAATCACCATACATCAATAGTTTTTGATGTAGTGTTCCATGATTCATTGTTTGCATATAACACCCAGTGCTCCATTCAATACGTGCCCTCTTTAATACCCATCACCAGACTAGCCCATCCCCCCAGCCCCCTCCCCTCTAGGACCCTCAGTTTGTTTTTGAGTACATAGTCTCTTATGGTTTGTGTGTGTGTGTGTGTGTGTGTGTGTGTGTGTGTGTGTGTGTGTGTATATATATATATATAAATGGCCAAGAGATACATGAAACAATACTCAATGTCACTATCATCAGGGAAACACAAATGAAAACCACAATGAGATATCACCTTACACCTGTCAGAATGACTGGAAACAAAAAGTCAAGAAATAATATGTGATGGCAAGGATGTGGAGAAGGAGGAACCCTCATGAACCATTGGTGGAAATGTAAATTGGTACAGCCACCATGGAGAACAGTATGAAGGTTCCTCAAAAAGTCAGAAATAACAAATGATCCAGTAATTCCACTACTGGGTATTTACCCGAAGAAAATGAAAACACCAACTCAAAAAGATATAAGCATCTCTATGTTCACTGCAGCATTATTTACAGTAGCCAAGATATGGAAGCAACCTACGTGTCCCTCAATGGACAAATGGATAAAGAAGATGTTCTTTACACACACAGAAATATCACTCAGCCATAAAAAAAGGATGAGATCTTACCGTTTACAACAACATAGATGGACCTAGAGAGTATTATGCTAAGTGAAATTAATCAGACAGAGAAAGACAAATATCATGTGACTTCGCCTATCTGTGGAATGTATAAAACAAACAAAAAGCAGAAACAGACTCCTGAATACAGAGAACAAACTGATGGCTGCCAGAGGGGAAGGAGGTGGGGGATGGGCAAAATGGGTGAAGGCAAGTGCGAGGTTACAGGCTTCCAGTTATGGAATGAATAAGTGATGGGAATATAGTCAATGGTACGTTATAGCATTGTATGGTGACAGATAATAGCTATGCTTGTGGGGAGCAAAGCATAACGTATAGACTTGTTGAATCACAAGGTTGTACACCCAAAATTAACATAACATGTGTCAACAATAGTTCGATTAAAAATAACAAAACATTGGCAAAGCATTGAGAGAAAACACATGAAATAAAATGGAGATCATAATAGCTTTGAAGAGTTGTAGCAAAACTATGCACAGTGCTGTATGTATAATGGCCATTAGACAAATAGGCACAGGCAGTCATGCTTTGTTCATTCACTTAATTCTGTGTAGCTAACAGACAAAACCCTATGCTACAAATTAGTCAAAGAAAGTTCATTTGGATATGGAGATCAATGTTCATGGAGTTACCCTAGTTAAAACTTCCCTAAAATAAATTATTCTAGTAGCTTTCTTTCTAATACAACTACTGAAGCAAATCTTAGAAGTCTTTTAAAAGCCATGGTGCAAGGGCCATCCCGTGTAGTAGTAAAAAACTCTGGAGACAAAAGACCTGGCTCTACCACACACTTGGATGCACAAACTTGAGGAAATAATTTGATTACTATTCCTCATTATCCTTTTTTTAAAGTGGGAATGTGACTCTCCTCTGAGCCAAGTGGTCCTTGGCTTATAAGTGTATTGTGAAGACTGAATATGAATATAAAGCATTTAGCTTGGTGAAGAGTTAATACTTGATCGATGTTTATCATGGGCCTTTCTTAAGGTTAACATGAAGACATGAATATTTTAAAAGAAGAATAGCTTAAAATTATGCCATTATCACTTTAAAATATACCGCTTTGTTTAAAATTTACAATGAAAGGAATCATTGTCGATAGCAGAGCAGATTACCTTATACAGTCCTAGCCATAATCAAAATAATACATGGAAATTATTCAAGGTCTTTCAGCAAGGAGCTCAAAACACTTTGGAGACATTATCCTATTCTGGAGCCTGCCAACGATTTTATCCACCAGTGCTGACACCATCAACTCCACCCATCCTGTTCCACTTGGCAATGTCAACCTCAGTTTGAACCTTTTAGAGGCGACAGAGAGGCCCTCACTTCAGTAAGAGGGTAAGTAAGAGCTCATATTCAAAACCTGGCTCAATAATGCCATAAGTGAACACAGGAGTCACAGTTATTTACTTGTTGGAAATGTTCTCCTGGAAAAAAAAATATATGAATTTAAAAAGCAAATTAAATACATTAATAATTCTCATTGGCTTCACATGCTCAAGGCAAGAGTATCAAAAAAGGCCTCTATCCTCTCCACAAGCTAGATTTTAATTTCTTCTTTCACCCCAGGGAGCTTCCTTTCTACCACCAAGAATAGTTTATGGGTATGGAAGATCCAATCAAAAAAAGAAGAAAAACAACAAGAACAATGCAGATCTTTTTGTGAAACACAGAGCCAGAGGCGGACACCACAGTGTCAGGTTTAAGCTGATCCACACCCTTGAGCCTAAGAGACTTCACAATGCCTGAAAGCCACCCAGTTACTCATTTTGTCGTCATTCTTGGAGTACACTGATTATTCTAATTTCCACTATAGGAAATGGAATACAAAAGCTTCCTGACCTCAAAATCCATCAGAAGTTTAAAAAATCTCATCATTTGGGACATTAAAATGTATGGGGCATAAAATATACTGAAACACTCAAAGCAGTGGCTTAGATAATTTTGAAAAAGTATGCCAATGCCAATGCATATGGCCCCTTGAGGCACGGAGTCCAGGGCAGGGCCCTAAGGGTGGTTATGTCTAAAACCGAGTCTTCTTTGTCTCTCTACAATCTGTCCTCTTGAAGGCTTCCACATCTCAGTAAATGGCATATTTTTCTTTTAAACTGCTTCTACAGACTGAACATACGTGTCCCCCACAAATTCATATGTTGAAATCCAACCCCCAATGTGATAATATTGGGAGGTAGGACCTTTAGGAGATGATTAAGTCATGAGGTGGAGACCTCATGAATGGGATTAATGCCCTTATAAAAGAGACTCTGGAGAGCTCCCACTATACTTCCACCATGTGAGGACAAAGAAAAAAGACAGACAGCTGTGAACTAGGAAGTAAATTCTCACAACACCAAATCAGCCAGCACCCTGATACTGGACCTCCCGTTATCAAGAACTGAGAAATAAATTAGTTGTTTATAAGCCACCCAGTCTATAGTATTCTATTATAGTAGTCCCAACAGACTAAAGGAACAGCTAAAGCCTACACATGGACTCATCCTTGACTCCTCTCTTCTTCATGCGCCCCATCAGGTCAATCAGCAAACCATGTTCCATCTTTGAAATAATCATCTCTCACCTGGATTACTGGAAGAGCATTGTAAGCAGCCTCTCTGCATCTACTCTTGCCACCCCCTCTCCAAGGCAGCAAACTTACTTACTAACACTTTTAAAACATAAAACCAATCACATCATTCCTCTGGTTCAACCACCCCCATGACTTCCCATTGCCCTTAGAGAAAAATCCAAGGTTTTTACCGTGGCTTTTGAGGACTCCAAGATGTTCTACCTTATTACCTTTTTGAGCTCCTCTCCCACTCCTCCTTTCCTCCTGCTCCAACCACACTGAATTCCCCACAGCCCCTTGAACACCTGTGCGCCCACACTTCCCCCGCTGGACTGCTCCTCCCTCATATAGCTCTGTGGCTCACTTCTTCACTTTCTTCATGACTCTGTTCTTTGTAAAGCCAATATGAAGAAAAAAAAAAATCCTCTTCACCATCTTATCACCCTTAACCTTTATTATTCTTCTAGTACTCACCACCCCCTAGAATGTTATGAGTATGTCTATTTAGTTATCTACTGTCTGTCTCTTCCCACTAAACTAAGAGCCCCATGAGCATATGGACTTAAGTTCACTGCTGTATCCTGGCTCTCTGAACTGAGTCTGGCATATGGAACATGCTCAGGAAACACTTATGGAATAAATAAATGGATATGATTTATTCAATCAGAATTCATAGAAGTTAGACATATAATAAAGGATGTTCACACTCATTATGGCTTAGAAAACTAATGAAAATTCACTATACATTGTGTTCCCTTACACTCTGAGAAAGACAATTGGAAGCATTATTTGCACATGAATTGTCCAAGGGAAACTTTCAAAAACCCAGTAGGAGTTTCATGTGGTAAAGAAGCTTCTACAAAAAGAAGTTAGGTCAAACATCTGGACCACTGCTTTTCTAAAAAATAGAATGTCCCGTGGGCTAAGAGAATATACAAGTTTCTGTTGTACAGATTCTCCTGGGCAGGGTGGGATAGAGTTGAAATTTTCTACTGGTATTACTGGCTATGATAAACCAAAATATATCTAGAGTTTTGACCTTGAGGGTCCAAACACTACCAGTATACAGGAATGCAGAATCTTTGTGATCATTGCTATCAGCATCAATTACCAAGGGCTCCACAGAATTCTGTGACTATTAGTAAGCTAGACTTTCTTTCATCCATTCCCTTGATAAGCCATGGCATACTACAGTGAACAGAACAGACAAAAAGATCCCTTCCTCATGGAGTTTACAACAAAAAATATAACAAATATGTTCTTAGCATTACAAAGAAAAAAAAATCAATGAGGGAAAGGGAAGAAGAATTTGGGGGACAAGAGACATGTTTCAAGTTTACATAGGAAGGTGCCCTTCGAGAAAAGAATAGAAGGAGTCGATGGGACTGGGTGCCAGGTTATAGAGAGGTCTTAGGAAAGGGCCTTCTAACAGCCAATGCCATGTTCTCCGAGTTGACTGGGGGAATGCATTTGGTGTGTTAACTGTTGTAGGAAGAGCCGGAAGGCCAGTGTTAAAAGAAGAGTGAGCAAGAAGTAAAACAAAGTAATAAATAAAATGAAGGTTTTGGTAGTAGAGAGAGCACGTAAGACTTATTCCCAGGCAGAGGGAAAGCCACTGGAGCACTCTGGAACAGAGGACTGACAGGATCAGAGGTGTTATTTCACTGGGCTCACTCCGGCTGCTCTATCAAGAACGGACTGCAGGGAAACCAGCAGGGAAGAGGCCAGCAGGGAAACCAGAGACTAAGAGACCAACAAAAGGTTGCAGCAATAATCCAGGTGAGGGGTAATGGTGGCTTGGGTTAGGACAGTTTAGGAGTAGAGGAGGCAAAAGGAGACCGTGAAGATACAACTTTTCACCCTAACAGAAGGTCTCTTGACTCCCAGGCAATGCAGGACAGATGAAAAACTTACACCCTGATTTTGCCGAGAAGTCTGACGATGTAAAATGCAGAAAAAGTCAGAATACTCATGACAGGGCAAGTGTTTGGGGGAAAAAAAAAAAAAGGAAAATAAATTGTTAAATTTATTCAAAATCTGCTTCCTCATTAAACTCCTCCCCACCTTCTCTGCAAACACTACTGCTGTCTCCCTGTCTGGAGCTTTGAACTACAGGCCAGCCTAGAGCAAAAGAACTCCATTAGGTTGTAGTGCTCACTTCGGCAGCACATACACTAGAACTCCATCAGGTTGCCTGGCTTCACCTCCTGCTTCCTGACGCCACTTGCCCGCAGCAACCCCGGCTCTGCATTCAGTCATTTCTAGACTGTTTCTCTCTCTGACTTCTCACCTGTCTCTGCTTTCTAGCACACTGACCTCTCCTGGCCCTAATTCTAATTAAAACTTATGTTTTGTTTCCTTAGGGCTCTGAATCCAACTGATGAGGTCGCTACTGGCTTTATTACACTTTCCTTTCCAGGTGGCCGATTTCATTTTGGAGACACTGAATCTGAAACCCCAGAGGTGTCTCTAATGTTAAAAATGTGATCAGGCTGGTAAGGGGTGGTCTGGTGCCGCTGAATTTCTGATCCTTCTTAAATCACATCATATGTGTATTTGTTCATTCCATGTAAGCCAAAATCTAGCCCTGCTTAAATGTTCTCTGTATACCAGGAAGTAGGGGGATACTCAATAAATTATATTGCCTAAATAGAATACAGCTGGTGTGCACACTGTACTTAAAAGTGTTCCACGTACTTAAGACTATGCCTAATTCATTCCACCACCTTCTATTCTCCAGCTGAACAAGTGAGCAACAGGATACTTAGATAAAAGTTTAACCTGTTGGGGTCAGTCTAAAACACCCCTGCCTTTCCAGAATTCAGTTGGAACTTACCGGGAGGACCCAGTTCTGTTTCAGGCTCCATTTAACAAGAAACTTAGGAAAGGTCTGCAAAGGAATTAAAGTAGCAGGCATAGCAAGGGCGAGAGATGGTAAAAAGGACTAGAAATATTTAGGCTGGAGTAGAGAGAACTAACGGGCAATTTTATAACTTAGTAGGTAAAGGATGACCCTACAAAGAATGGGGTCTCTGTCAATTTTTATTTAATGCAGGAATTAATAGAAATAGGTTGAGTACAAGGATGAAATTTTCTAAAAGTGAGGGCTGTTAAAAACTCGGAAGGGTTATTGATGGATGACTGCACTAACACGCTCTGAGGTGGCCAAACATCCCTTTTGTTTGAAGTGGTCCTGGCTTATACCTGTTGCCCTGGGGTAATTAATAGGACCCCCTTTTACCCTCAATGTACCCAAGTTTGGACCATAAGTTATATGATCACCTCACTTAAATTTCCTACATAAACTTACTTTGAAGGAATACAGACTTAATTTCACTATACATCCCTTCTACTCCTACCAGAATACAGAGTTCTCATAGTGACAGTAAGATTTCTGTCACTGACCCTGCTTATCATTTTCAGTCTATCCATGTGACTATGATGACCAAGAATAATCACAAATAAGCAAAGCCATCCCTCCAAGAATCCTTGAATCCCAATATGTGAACTGCCCTAGAAATTGAGCCTTTTCTCATGCCTATGTTTCTATAGGCAAATCTGGGCAATATGAAAAAGGAGACTTGTTTTCAACACTACTTCCTCCAGAGCTGCTTCTTGACTTTTTTTTAAATTTTCCATTTTGCAATGGATCCACCATCCTCAGAACTACCAAACATTCAAATCTCACCGAAATTTTCCCCATGTCCATCATCTGTCAGGACTATGGTCTTTGTTGTCAAAGTTCCATCCTCACCCTGATGTAGCCCAGAATAAATTTTGGGTAGGCAGACACTCCCAGACCTTTCATCTAGCAATGGAACCAACCCTAAGGCACATTTTAGCAAGGGCACCTCTTAAATTGTGACTTCTCACCACCACTTGATGAAATGATCATCCTGAGGGAACACCAGTTGTGCAGGAGGAGGAAAGAGGCCAGAGATATTTAAATAGAATTAAATGGGACCTTCTATTACAAAGTTTTGTTGTGGGACCAAATACTATACACAGAGCCCTCTATTTGCCCAGTCATTTGTTCCTGAATGTGCCCAGTTATATTCTCTTATAATCCAGAAGAAAAGAACCTGCCTAGAGATTTGCAGGAAGGTTAAGTCCATATGGTAGAGACCACTGTGCACACTCCACTATCACCCTCGCACCTGTGTATGACCATTCAAGTGAGTTCTGGACAATGGAGTGAAGCCAAAGTGTGTCCCTTTCAGAGTTAGGTGGGAAGAAATAGATGTGTCTTCCCCATGATCTTTTTTCCCCCCCAACCACCAGCTAAATGGAAGGACCTAGTGTGAAGCAGGGCCACAAGGAGGAGCCTAGGTCCCTGAATGACCAAATCATCTACAGTGGATTTGAGTAAGAAGTCACCTGTGATTGTCTGAAACTACAGAAAATGTGTAATTGTGCATTACAATATTTAGATAATTGGCTAATAAAATCCAATTCTTAGATTTTGAGTCTGGAGTCAAGATTGAGCCTTGTGTTGAGAGTCTCCATACATTAAGATTAAAGGAGTGGTGGGGAGTGGGAGGGATGGGGTGGCTGGGTGATGGACATTGGGGAGGGTATGTGCTATGGTGAGCGCTGTGAATTGTGTAAGACTGATGAATCACAGGCCTGTACCTCTGAAACAAATAATACATGTTAAAAAAAAGAAGATAGTAGGAAGGGGAAAATGAAGGGGGGGAAATCGGAGGGGGAGATGAACCATGAGAGACTATGGACTCTAAAAAACAAACTGAGGGTTCTAGAGAGGAGGGGGTTAGGGGAATGGTTAGCCTGGTGATAGGTATTAAAGAGGGCACGTATTGAATGGAGCACTGGGTGTTATACGCAAACAATGAATCATGGAACACTACATCAAAAACTAATGATGTAATGTATGGTGATTAACATAATAAAATAAAAGAAAATGAAAAAAAAAAAGATTAAAGGACCTTTAAATGACCACTGGGAAGATGACTGGTGGGAGAGCAGGGCATTAACCTCCCTAAAGCTGGCTTCTATTTCTAATCCCTGACTTTTCCCAATGCTCAAATATCTGGCATCAAGAAGAAAAACTTCTATTCAGAAGTAAACTTAATTTTGTTTTTAATAATAGAAGCCTTTTGTGGAAAAATAAACCATTCCCTACCATCAGAAGGGGTTGAGAACAAGCTTCCCCAAAATGCAGCATGTGGATTATTTTGAGCTGAACACAATGAAGGCCCTTAAAGACTCAGAAAGAACTTTTTACCTCCCCATTAATTGCCTCTAAGAATTCATATAGAGGGCCTGGCCCAGGAAGAGAGCTATCACCAGAGATAAGTATAAAGAGTATAAGCTAGGTGTGGTCAGCTGAGGGGAGCTTGGAAGGACCTGTTTGTTCAAATATCTATGTCCCATTGTCTCTGCATGTCATGCCACACATTTGTTTACCAATCTTTTGCTCTTCCCATCTTCCTGTGAATTATCTTCCTTCCCTTTGAAACTTCAGACCCCTACCCTCCTCTGTTTGGCTCAGGATGACCTATAAACCTAATTGCCTATCTTTGAGCTTCTCATATCTTTGAAATTAATTTTTCTATTAATCTGTCTTAGGTCAATTTAATAAACAAACCAGCCCTCCCCACCAATGCCCCCCAAAAAAACCTAGGAAAAGAAGGAAAATTTTTCTGTGCTTGCAATTAGTGACCATGAAGGGACCTTCAGCAGCTGGACACTGTTCACTCTGGGACTTTTGCAGCTGAGAGATCCCAGGACCTCTGACAAGCACCAGCATAAGGAATGAATTCTTACCATGTCAGTCTCCCAAATCTCTGCCTGCAGGGTCCAGTAGAAGAGTAGAGAGAGTCCTTTTCCCTTTTTTAAATTTAGATTACCAGGAAAAAATACTATGTGAACTAATTTCTTGGGTATAGTAACTGGCAAATTTTTGGTTTGAGTATTCTTATCTTCCTATTGATTCCTTTCTCCCAGAGATAGTCATTACTTGGTTTCTGTCTTCTTGTTCTATGTCCTGAGAGCTTGGCTTTAAAACCACAGAGAATATTCTCTAGTCTCCACCAACCAAAAGATACATGTATCAGTGTGAATCCAGCAGAGCCAAATAGGATGTGGATCTGATAAGAAAAACTAGACTTGGTCCAACTTGAGCTGGACTGGTTCCAGGGTGTAGTGGCATTCCCTTTGTCAGCTGTGGCAGCTCTCAAGGGAGTTTGTCAAAAAGGATCCCAGTCCATACAGGATCTTGGTCATTTTAATCTTCATTGTGTTGTTAGTGCTGGCCAAGTCCTACTCCGGGAGCACCTGCCCAGTGTCACAGATTAGCAGGCAATTCACATTCTCATGAGAAACTAGAGACTCCATTTGCACTACACCATTCCTACCAACTGTGACAATGAGGATCTTTTGCTTTCTTAGGCTAACCTTGAAAGTGAACTTTCTGGATTTTGTGAATCCTTTTGCACTCTCCTTTAGGATGGCCCTCGCAAAAAAAGGCTTACTGTTTTGAGTCCCTATTAAGAATATAAGATCCTAGGGGCACCTGGGTGGCTCAGTTGGTTAAGCGACTGCCTTCGGCTCAGGTCATGATCCTGGAGTCCCTGGATCGAGTCCCGCATCAGGCTCCCTGCTCAGCAGAGAACCTGCTTCTCCCTCTGACCCTCCCCCCTATCATGTGCTCTCTCTCTCTCATTCTCTCTGTCTCAAATAAATAAATAAATAAATAAATAAATAAAATCTTTAAAAAAAAAAAAAAGAATATAAGATCCTATTCATCAGTGGCCACATGACGGATCCTCTGAATTGGCTTTATTTGAAAGAAAAAATTTCATATAGTGCTCATCCTAAGTAATTGTCTTATTGGTACCTATGGAAAGACCAAATTAAAAAGAGAACACAAAAGATTATAATGGCTAGCCTTAGGGACTCTCTTAACAGAATAGAAGAACATAAATTAGACTTATAACAAAAATTAAGGTCCACACCCAACGTTAATTCTTCTTAAAAACTACCTTCTTAAAAACTACTGTATCTCCTCTGCCAATTCCCAGACCCTCCTGCAAATAATCAGGAAATAGATCAGCTTGAGGCCAACGTTCAGGGGGCTAATGGAAGCAATAGTAGAGTTTTTCACCCTACAGTGAATTGGTCTAAGGTTGAATTGTGTGCTCAGAAAGGAGAGTTGTTGAATGTTTTATACAGACTTTCCTAACCTCCCTGGGGTTGACGAGACTCTGGGGAATTTTCTGGTAAATTGCTACATTATTCCTTTAAATAGCTAAGGGAATTAAAATTAAAATTAATGAAAAATCTTGCCAAATTCTGGCAGATACTGGAGTCTGCAGAGGGGACCTTAGGAAAACTGGCAGAAGCCAGCTAAGAGCAAAGATTCTTGCCAGATTCAGCTCTCTTGCCTCTCTGTCTGTAAGGCCCAGTCAAGAGAGGAAAATAAAATTTGACATCCTTTCCTTTCCAAATCCAGACCCATTGGGTATTGATCCTTTCTCCCCCAGGGATTGGTATCGCTTTCTTGTCTCATCTTGTACCCTGAGATCTGCCTTGGCTTTCCATCTGCCTGGACCATGCAGGTTGTCAGTTCTTTCTTTTGGTTATCTTTATGAATGATGCCAGATCTTGTGAAGTTATCCTTTGCAGCTTCCTTGAGGACACCTCTTGAGTCCACAGGGTTGTTTAATACTGCCAGAAATATATACTGTTTGTCCCAGCTGAAACATGACAAGATATTTGAAAGGATTTAATAGCTCTGTGATAGAAATCTTGGCTATATTGGAAGCTGATATCCATAGCCTAATAGGATTTTTTTAGACCTTCTGCTGTAAGCTAAATGTGTCCAGAGAAAAAGGAAAACATTCCAATGTAGGTGGATAGATAGGTCAGTCCTTTATCATCCAGAGTACATACCAGTTCTTTGAGGAATTAAAGCAACTGCCTTATCTTAAAAATCTTTGCAAAACCAGAAATGCAACTCCAGGAACAACACAAAGGCCACTTATCCTTTTCACTACTCCCAAAATCACCCCTATTTATCTCAAAAGGCTTCTAAGTATTGTAAAAATTCTGGCCTTAAGGGAATAAGAGTCCGTTTAAGAGAAACTTGCATTCTTTCACTGTGCCTTTGAAATGTAAATGTCTTACCCCACCTTCCCTGGGAATTCTTAATTAGGTCATCACTTTAAAATAAACTTCAGAAAGGTATTTTTTTTTTAATCAAAAGAAAAGGGGAAAGGTTATTTGAACCTTAGGAAAATTAAAAAAAAAATCACCTCATGTGCCTTCTGCACAAATACCCATCTCATGGTTAAAATTTTAGAATGGAAACTATGAGGTCTGTGTTTGTCTGTATGTTCATGACTGTCTATATTTTACCTTGTGTAATCAAGCAGCTAAAATTGAATTGTTACTATAAGTACTTTAAAAAAATAAGCTTTATCATCAATAGTATACTTCTGTAAAACTGAGACTTAATTTTCTTTCATCTACTAAAAGGACAAAGTTTTCTTGAACTACTGGTTTAACCTTGATAAGAGATTATAAAAGGTTCTTCTTTACCTTTTAATATGCCTAGAAAACAAAAATTTGGCCATTTGTCTTGTAAAAACTATTTATCAAGTCTTTGATTACTCAAGAAAACTGAGTTTTCTCTATTAAAAGAGCTGTTTTGTGGGTTTTTGTTTTTGTTTTTTTGCAACTATTTAATTTTCTGTATTTGCCTTTGAAGTCTTTGTCCTTATGGCTAAATAGATAACTAAGTATTGTTTCATAGTGACCTATGATCCCCTTTGGTGGTTGTAAAACCTTTTGATATTTTTGACAAATTTCCCCAAAATCAAGTTCTAAATGAAATCTTTGACCTTGAACCAACTTTGGGATTTTTTAGAGGGTCCTTGGAACATCTCAAAAGAGTTGTTCTCTCTCCTTAAATTAAAAAAAAAAAGTTAAACTAATTAAACTTACTTGATATATTAAATGACATGGGAACCATTGTCAAAAAATACTAAGCCTTCTTTATGTTGTCTTTGTAGGTATATATGATAAGTATTCCAGAAATTGTATGTAACATTCCTAGAAATCTGATATGTCCTAATACAATGTTATCACTTGTAATTCCAATTATCTTAATATATTGTATGTCACATAATAACCAAATTCCTTGTCAACTGCATTATAATGAACTCTTATCTGACCTTTAGTCATCGCTATTTTTAAGCCTTTGTCATTTACAGTTATTGTTTTACTTTGATGTTTTTACAAAGTATCCACAAGTGTTTCAGCTTCAAAGAAATTTATGGAAAGGATTTTGTAAGTACTCTAGAGTACAGTTTTCTGATAAGTTTCAGATCATACCACTGAAGTAAGCAATTACAGAACTCCAAAGCGGGGGTGGGGGGTGGGGGGGGGGACTGATGGCTTCATAACACTGCTAACAAAAGATCAAAATTAACAAGAATTCATTATAGAAGCCTGATGAACTGAGATAGAGGATTTTAATTTTTATGGACTTTTTGTTTAAAATATTAATGGCTCTTTAATCATGTGTTTTCCAAACACAGGAAAACTCATCCTCCTGAGCTGTGACTCACAGCAATTTAGCAGAATGTATTTTTAAGAGCAAAGATTAAACATTTATCTTTTTCTCCCTACCTGATCCCCCCAGAATTTAAAAACTCTCTGGGAGTATTCTTATTTTCATGGCAATACACTTATTTGCCTAAGTTCAGAAAGAATCTGTTCACCTTGTAACAGGACACAATTGGAAACAATGGTTATGTTACCAAGGTTTTGAGTGGAATATCATATTTGGAGAACAATGTGCATATACTCAGACATAACCAGACACCTTTAAGGAACTAAGGTTGACTCTATGGAGCTAATAAAACCCCTTGGAAAAAAAAAAGTCAACTTGGCAACTTGCTTACAGGGTTCCTGGCAGCCTTACCAGGTGAATAAGGTCACTTTCTGGCAGGTATAGAAACCTCAGCATATTTGGGAGACCTCAAGAAGAGAAGAATTAACCTGAATCTATAGGTGTTGCTGGTGAAGTCTGACAGCAAGTCATTGGCTTGACCTCAAGAGGCTTTTAAAAATTCAATCTGAGCTTTTTTAATAAAAAGTTCCAGCAAAAGTAGGGGCACCTAAGCAACTCAATCAGTTGAGTGACCAACTCTTGATTTCGGCTCAGGTCATGATCTCAGGGTCATGAGATCGAGCCCCACTTTGGGAATGGAGCCTGCTTAAGATTCTCTCTCCCTATGCCCCTCCTTCATGTTCTCTTTCTCAAAAAACAAAAAGTTCCAACAAAGCAGATTTAAAAGAGCCTAGGTGAACAATCACTATTTTTGCTATAATTCTATAAATAATCAGGCCAAATTTATTGAAACTAGACTTAATCTGGGAACAAATTAGTCTGTTTAATAAATTACTTTAATAAAAATAGGGATGATTATAGAGAATTATTACATTGTAGTAACATATACCTTTGTGGATATCAAATTCTAGCGCTGTTAATTGTCTTTGAGATTTTGTTTTCTACCTATAAATTGGACTAGACCCTGAATTCCTCCAGTTTTTTCCTCCAATATTTGGCTACAATTCTCCAAACTTACACTTTTCTATTTTTTTTTTTAATATTTGAGAGAGAGAGAAAGAGAGCGTGCGCACATGAGAGGGGGAGGGCCAGAGGGAGAAGCAGATTCCCCGCTGAGCAGGGAGCCTGATGCGGGACTCGATCCTGGGACTCCAGGATCATGACCTGAGCCGAAGGCAGTCGCTTAACCAACTGAGCCACCGAGGTGCCCACTCCTATCTTTCTGACTTGAAATCACTGAGAACTAAATTTGCCCTTTTCCCTAAGCCATGCAAGCTAGAGTTGGACAATTTGCTATGAACTTCAGAGAAATCACAATAGTTCATGTATAAACAATCTTCATGCCAGTTGCTGAGTGACCACCTAGAAAGATCACCAGAGACATTCAAACTACAAACCAGGATTATCTATCAGATTTCCTCTGCCTGCCCTCACTCCACCTGAAGATGCTTCAAGCCAGACATCTAGAAATTTTCTCAACTAGCTGCCTTCAAAACTCAGAAACTGGGATTATAGTCTGTCCAATCACTAACCATTTTTTTCCTTTGTTTCCATAGAAATGTCTCTTATTAAAAACCTGATTGTACCATAAACTTAACTTTGGGGGTCCACCTGCATCACCATCCCCTGAAATGAGACAACTGTTTAACTGAACATACCTATTCTCAGGACTTAGGAGACAGGTTCAGTGAAATGGAGCAATCTAACAACTCAGCTTCTGGACTGTCAAACTTCTTGGCGAAGCTTTATAGGTGGGACTGAAGGGGGTTCAGAAGGAGTCTCCCCAAAATGTGTCACTTTGACATGTAGATTATTTTGAGCTGAAGCCTGTCAAGGCCCAAAAGACTCAGAAAGCTTTTTTACATCCCCATTAACTGCCTCTAAGAATTTAGATTCAGAGCCTGGTCCAGGAAGAAGAGAGCTAACACCAGAGATAACTACAAGAATTATAGGGCAGGTGTGGTAAGCTAGGGGAAGCTCCCCAGAGCCTGTTTGTCCAAATTCCTCTCTGTGTCCTACTGTCTGTGTGGCATGACAAACATTTACCAAACTTTTGCTCTTCCTATCAATTGTCTTTCTCTTCTTTGAAGCCCCAGATGCTTACTCCCTTTCTCCTTGGTTCGGGATGGCATATAAGCCTCAATTGCTTGACTGTCCTTGAGCTTCTCATGTTTTAGTGAGGCTCCTTTATGTATAAAATTATTTATGTATGAAAATTTTTTTTATTTAACAGACCAGCCCATATATTCCATATATTCAACCACTCATTCATTCATTCACAGTTTGGAGTAGAAAATAGTCACTAAGCAAGAGAAACGGGCAGGAAGATATGATCATTTACAAGAAGAGTAAAAATAAATTTCTGTGGAAAGCAATTTAAAGCAACACTGTCATTATGTATTATGAACAAGGTGGTATCAAACTGCTAAATCACAACCACTCACTTGATCAAAGCCTTGGATTTCTATTTACAAACCCCAGAGCTTTCTTAGGACTTTAAAGTAGGGCCAATATAATTAGAGTAAGACTATAAAGGTATAATGTGGGATATCTTTCCAACTCTAAAAAATGATTTCCAGTGGCTCTGAATAACTAGACATCATCACTGTCTTTACTATTCCAAGAAAATATGTTCCAGTATGTTCTGTATTATGTGACTCTCATATTCTGTTTCATTTGATACCTATAAGCTTTTCTGTCCAAATTCCAATTCCAGCTTTTTTTTTTTTATAAGTTCAGCTGTGATCTACGATTCATTCTGTTAAGTCTTCTCCATAATCCCTCTGTTCCATATTGCATATACACCTTCAGTGCTTCCTTCCCTCCCTCACATCCTAACACCTTCATTTAATCACTTCTTAATCACTTGCCTGAAAAGTAAACCCTCCAGTCACTGATTGTTTCCTTCCAGATGCTGCTGTGGAAGGACTCCCCATGGGCTTCACCTAACATTCCAGCCATGTTCATCTGGCTATGCCGACTCTGATTACAGCACTCTAAAGCTTTTAAGTTCTTTCTTTCCAAGAAAACTCATAGCTAACACCATTATTTCCTCACAAAAACAGCTAACATCTGCAGACTGAAACATCAAAACAAAGAAAAAAATTTTGCACAGTTCTGCTAAAGTTGGATGCAAACTTTATCAGCCATTTTAGGCAATAAATCAATGTTCTTTTATTCAGTGTCCATTAAAAAATAAACCATAAAGGCTGATTTTCAATTTCCCCTCAGAGGAACAATTAACAAACAGGTTACATGCAATGACTAATTAGACTTTATACCTTCCAGCTAAGCGAACCAAGCTTCTATTTGGAAACCTAATCTCTAGCAAAATTTATCAGGTTGCTCAATAAAATTTAACTTTATTCTATACATAAATAGTTCATTTCAGCAGCATTATCTGTTCAATTTATTCGGGACACAAGCATCCCAACAAACTGCTTTCTTCTAAACTAAAAGCATTCAATATTTATTAAAATTATTGATTGGAACTCTCATATTAATAACTTTGAATATAATTATACTGTATTCTTATAAAATCATTTTTAAAACTTGCATCTTATTTCTTTTACAACCTCAGTTAATGGAGATTCTTTTTTGGAAATAAGGTCCCTACAAGCCTGAGACAAACCTCAAGCCTCATCCCAGCTGCTTCCTGTATAGATCATAATGGCCTTTAGTCATCAGCAATTCCTTTAGATCAGTATTTCTCAAATTTTAATGTGCATGTGAATCCCCTGTAGAGCTTATTAAAACACAATTTCTTGGGCCCATCTCCAGAGATCATTATTCTCTAGGTCAGGTTGGATCCATGAATTTGCATTTCTAACCAGCTCACAGATAGTGATGATGCTGTTGAGGCAAGGACATAATCTGAGAACCATGGGTCTAGTTTAAGCCAACTTAAAAGAAAATCTATATGACTATGCTTAAGTGCCCATCACCATCAACTATAAAATCAATAAAATCCCTCTTCCAATATAATATAAAAATTAAAAAATCACAATCTTTATATTAATATCCATCCTAATTCCATAGCTTCCTAACTCCTTCCTTTCAAATACCATTATTTTATGTCTAAGTGAAAATGATTTATCTTTCCTCATTGGGACCATTCCAAATCGGTCTTCTCAGCATATGTTAGAGTAATTAATGGATGAAATTTTAAACTGTAACACGAATCTCAAACAATTCTACAAACTCTCTTTATAAAGTCTGCAAGTCATTTAAATATTTTTCTACCTCTTATTAAATTTTCAGTGGTATTTGAAATACCAATATTGGTAACATCCATGTATATTAGAGCACACTAAAAGGAACAGAGTCATTATGTTAATGCTGAATAGCTTGAGAGAATGGAAGATGGTTGTTCAGCAAAGGCCTCAAGATCTGCTGCCCCCCCTACCAGGCCATCTGGTCTCTAGGGCCTCTTTCAAGTCCTTGTAGAGGGAAAAAGTTGGAACATCAATGGCTGACTTACACAGGTTTGGTGTGGCAAGAGTAGGTCCTACTGTCCAAAGTGACATAATACCAGATGTAATAACTAATAGTGGTTATTTGAAGGTTTGAGATAATATATTGAAGTCTCAAGGACACTCAAAGATGTCAGCAGAATAAGCCAAGCGATCAATTACAAGGCAGGTAGGATAAACGAGAGGCACTGTGGAAGATTCTATACTAATTGATGCCTTCTCCTGGATGCCCACTTTTCAGTGGTCGCTCTGTTTTTCTTCTATCAATCCCATACACAATGCCCTCAATTGCTCCAGGTCCTAATCTCTCTTTGCCCAGCTCATCATTTTCCCCTGAGTGTTCTGACTCCAAAAACCATGCTGATATACTACCATTTACCCAAAAGTAATATGAACTTACATATATTCATAGACCTAAACTTACATACATGGAGATGTACATTCATAAACTCACAAACATGTTTGAACATGGATGGGGTGATTTTCAGTAAGTAGGTATATATGTCTTCACATGATGATAAACATTCACAGGAACAAGCTCCTGAGCTATGGATATTGGTCTTCATGAAAATTAGAGCAACTAAAATGTACTGGGACTTGGAAAGTACTCAAATGTTTAATTATAACTAATAAATCATCAGGGGTGTGAGAGCCAAATGTGATAAATAAAACCTATACCCTACAGACCAAATATAATTATACTCTGCCACAACAGCAATAACAAAACAATGTAAGAATATGCTCAGTTTTTCCTGGTTTTGAACTCCTGTGGTCTTTACCATCTAGGAGAATTGTATATTTTACTAATGATTAGGCACACATTTAATTTTTCACATGTAGGTTTCCTTCCTAGGAATTAAGGATATATCTATTGTCTAGTGTGTCTCAGTCCTTTCTAAATATTTCAAACTTTCGGGTGCCTGGGTGGCTCAGTCGTTAAGCGTCTGCCTTCGGCTCAGGTCATGATCCCAAGGTCCTGGGATCAAGTCCCGCATCGGGCTCCCTGCTCCTCGGGAAGCCTGCTTCTCCCTCTCCCTGCTTGTGTTCCTGCTCTCTGTCAAATAAAAAAATAATAAAAAAATAAATATTTCAAACTTTCTAAAAGAGCTCTTAGCATTCAGTTTCTCCTATCCCTATTGGTTAATAGATAAGGTCTCCAATGACGTTAGGAATCAGAAAACAAAAAGTTATTACATGTAGTTTGGTAATTAGTTAATCTGATACAAAGTTTTGCCCGTGGTTTCATCAAAACTAGTTAAACAGGAGTTCATACAAAAATAATGGCAAGAATCATTTTTATTTTCCCTTCTCAATAGTTTATAAAGAAGCTGCTGGTCCTCTCTTGCTTTTGCCTTTATTAGTAAAAGAAAAGAGGCATCAAAAATCATAAGGCTTGTGGCTTCCTCAGAGGTGGATCCTGCAGCCTCAGAGCCCGATGCTCTCTCAAGGAACAAAGTCAGACCCAGTGGCAAGAAGAAAGGAAGAAAGACACAACAGACCACCTCAACTTTCCCTACTTTGGCATTGTTTTTTTAGAAATGTTGAGCAGAAATGGAAGGACAGCAAAGCCATATGAAAGCGCATCTGTGACAGTATAAATTCAACTCAAATGTTCAGTCATAATGTGACCGGTTCCTGAGCTCCTCATTTCTCAAATGGAAACACCTTGAAGTTTTTCTCTTAGGGACACATTGTAGGGCTAGAACAACTGCCTTGTGATTATGTGATTATTCTTTCTTTCTCACCCATTACCTTTTTTATTCGATGATCGATTATATACAATTTGTTTCATCGTCTTTATTTTTTGACCTTCAGGGTCAGGCAGCAAATTCTTGTTTTCTATGCTTCAAACAAACCAGGTCTTAATAAAGGTTTTTATTAACCTCACAATAGCACTTCAGCACATTTTATGGGAATGAGTTTTTCTTTTTTTGTTCCATTTATTGTATAATAGTGTGGTTTTACTCTACACACTATGGTTTTCGATGACCTCTTAGAAAACAGAATAAAGATGCAGTGGTTGAAGGAAACAAATTTTTCCAACAGAACTTACTTAGCCAGGAACTTTCAATTGGTGTGTGAAGTCTACAAACATAGTACTTGGTATGAATACAATGCATTTTATATAAATCTGACCTTTTTGGTAGGACTTTAAGTCAACTGTACTTGCCCCAAGTTTAAGCTACTTACTGAAAAACTAAGAAAGGCCATATTTCTCAGAAATATCCTATAAAACCATTTCCCTGAGTACAGGGGTAAAAGAAGAGCTGCTGTTGGGTACAGAGCGAAAGGGGATGGTTATCAAAGATTCAAGAACAATGGCATCATTTTAAAGAGTCTGAATAACTTCTGTCTGAAATAAGGATTCATTCAGGCTCTTCCACCTCAGATTTTAAATGTTGAGTCTCAGAATGAACTAATGAGGGAAGGTGAGCTGTATCATCCCGTCATTTGTAACCGACTGCAGTCTCCCTCCTTAAAGTGATAATTATTAAGGTTCTAGATTAATTTATGTTAAATGAAGTTATAATAAGTGAGTACAAAACAGCTGACGTTCATACTGGTCAACAGACTGATAGGATGTAGCTAAGAAATACCGGCTTTGGAAACTGTTACAGGTTCAAGTCCAGGGCCTCTACTAGTTATGTGGCCTACAGAGATTTTTATTAACTCTCTGAGCCTTCATTTCCTCTTATTAAAAGTGAGCATAACGGGGGCGCCTGGGTGGCTCAGTCGTTAAGCGTCTGCCTTCGGCTCAGGTCATGATCCCAGGGTCCTGGGATCGAGTCCCACATTGGGTTCCCTCCTCAGCGGGAAGCCTGCTCTCCCTCTCCCACTCCCGCTGCTTGTGTTCCTGCTCTCGCTCTCTGTCAAATAAATAAATAAAATCTTTAAAAAACAAAAGTGAGCATAACGGGATCTTCTTTATGCAAATCTAGGAGTTCAGAAGTTAAATAAAGCCCTTAGCAAAGTCACTGGAATAAGTTCACCATCTGGTAGTGGGGTTGCTAATACTGATGCTGTGTGAGGGGCGCCTGGGTGGCTCCCTCCGTTAAGTGTCTGCCTTCGGCTGAGGTTATGATGCCAGGGTCCCGGGATCCAGCCCCACATCCGGGAGTTGGCTTCTCCCGCTCTCCCTGCTCTGCTCGTGCTATCAACTAAATAAATAAAATGTTTTAAAAAAAAAAAAAATACTGATGCTGTGTGATTTCCCAAACTCCTGTTAATAATACTCTATTAACAGTTTATGTAGCATTTTATATCTCCTGTATTCTTTCATTTGTCCCATTTGGTAAGTCAGTTGGCAATCTAGAGCAGGTATGCTAAAATAATACTATTGTCCCTAAATAATAATTTTTTATTAAGACAAATGATTGATGTTCTGTTTAACAAGTTATCACTATTCCTTTCTCACCAAAAGGCCAATATCTGTATACATTTTTTAAAGAGCAAATAGGTATTTAAGAGATCTAGCTCTCTAGAGAGGAGTATTTACAGAGGTTTGTGTTCCATCTCCTTTAGCTCAAGTTTTTCTTTCAATATTTTCTAGAGCATACATTTAGCAGAATTACATTAAATATTAAAATCGTGTCATATGGGAATGGGGACTAAGTGATAGCAGACATTCGTGAGTGAAACTCTGAATAACTACATCTGTTTCTCCACAGGTCTTGCGAATGTCTTTTAAACACAGCCCTAAAACCTAGGCAGACAGAACTCCAGATTGCCCTCAGCTTTTGTTTGACCAGGTCCACGGCGTTCTATAAAATGCAAGATTTGAACAGTGCCATCGCATTTTTAAAAATCTGAGAATTCTCAGTCCTTAAATCAAAATTCCCAGGAAGTAGAAATTGTGTCTAAGTAAAATAAGATTCATATTTGGACTTCAACATTAACCTGTATGATCAGCTTCTATTTCACAGTGAAATAAATACAGATTGAGGAAAGAATTTAGAAAGGGAATGCCAGACTCCGTACGCTCAGTGGGTTACAGATGTATGAAAGCAGTGGCACAGAGCCACCCCACTTCCTTCAAGATCCAAAAACATTTGGAAGGAAGCCCCAGAAGGAAAGATGTCTGACAGACATGTTCTCTTTGGGGTTCCCTGCCTCCTTGTTTGCCAAGCTTCCTAGACCCCATTGCTTGTTAATAAAGTTCACCAAGACGACTTTATGAAATGCTGATTTCATAGAGTGAAACTTGTATTAAAAGCGTTTTTATGTAGTCAAAGTTTCCTGACATCTGCATTTCCCTACTTCACAAATCCAGGGAAGCGTGACTTGGAAAGTTAACGAGCATAAGGTGACATTTGATGCGCTTACTATCAGTGGGATATTCAGCCCAAACACTGAATCCAAAACCAGAGACTGTGGCTGAGACACTGCAATAGAGAAGCTGCCTCACCCTGAGGGTATCATTATACCCCTCAGTGTGTCTACTCCTTCTCCCATAAAACGGAGATCTGAGAAGATGCATATTGTATACCGTGTGAATTAACTCAGTAAAAACAGAGATATGGAAAGTGAATGAAAAGCTAGATTCTACCTTCATAGCCAGGAAAGAAAAAAAAAAAAATTAGCACCTGGATTTAAAAATCTACATTACCGTCCAATGTAAAAAATAATATAGCACAACTAAAACTACTAACTCTACACAAGTACTATTTTTTTTTTTAAGATTTTATTATTTGACAGAGACAAAGCGAGAGAAGGAACACAAGCAGGGGGAGTGGGAGAGGGAGAAGCAGGCTTCCCACGGAGCAGGGAGCCCAATGCGGGACTCGATCCCAGGACCCTGGGATCATGACCTGAGCCGAAGGCAGACGCTTAACCGACTGAGCCACCCAGGCGTCCCCCTGACTGTGATTTTAGATAACACCTCATTTACTAAGTAAAAGCCAAAAGGCTTGCCATAAAGTCCTGTACTTTTTTTTTTTTTTTTTAAAGATTTCATTTTTATTTATTTGACAGAGAGAGACACAGCGAAGAGGGAACACAAGCAGGGGGAGTGGGAGAGGGAGAAGCAGGCTTCCAGCTGAGCAGGGAGCCCGATGCGGGGCTCGATCCCAGCACCCTGGGATCATGACCTGAGCCAAAGGCAGACGTCTAACAACTGAGCCACCCAGGTACCCCCAAAAGTACTATTTTTGATATTACTTGTGCCAATCACAAAGTCCGTTAATTTGGCAGAAAGCACCTGAAGTTTGCTGTATTTAACACGTAGAAACGATTTAGTTCCAGAAATATATTAAAAAGATCTGGATAACAGAAAGGAGAATCAAATATAGTTTCATCTCTAAGCTCTCAGTCTCACACTAAAAATATTGTGTATTTAATGTAGAGATACTTCCATCTATTCAAAAATATTTGATGGGGAACTCTACTTCTAAGTGGAAGATGGGCCCACTAAGCACTATACAGGGATTGGGGCTGGCAGAGGGAGAGGTGAACATAAGCCAAATACTCATAAGATTCACCACTTGCAAAACATAAGCATCCATTTTCAAATCAAACATGAAAAAAACTAGTAAGGCAATTTTTAAGATTGGGGCCTTTAAATTCTTTTTCCCTGTAAGAGACAATAGACCAGATAGAGGATCCAGATGTAGGTTGATATGCATATACTCAGACACAGAAATATTCCTAACTAAATGGATAACTCTCCATGACTTTATTACATTAAGTCTGCCCATAAATGTTCAATCGTCTTATTCTGACCCGGAATGCCTTCTATCTATGCAAATCCCATTTGACGTCCAATCTACCTCCAACACAAAGACTATTATCATCCTCATGGATTCGCCCTGCACTGCATTAGAACCTATTTGCAGGCTTGTGTTTGTAACTGAGTTTCAATCAAGGAATGCAGGAAAAAGCAGGATTCAAATAAAAAGCAGGATGAATAAATGAGCTTTCGGGAGACAGCAATGAAAAATGAACACATGGCCTGAATAGTGCTGTTGGGATGGAAGCGCTAGTGCTTCTATCTCCCTTTCTTGCCCACCAGGGTCCTTAGCACCTTGCCAGCATCCAAGAGCTGGAGCTCAGCCCTTCCGCTCTCTAAACCAGGGAAGGAAGTATCAGCTCCTCTTATCAAAATCATGTTTGTAATGCACAGCTCTGGTCCCTTCATCACTTATGTAGAAAGTAGTTTTTGTTTACATTTTATATTTTTCAGAGCCTTCCCACTACTTTGCTTTCCTTTACATTATTACTAGGCTTTCATATAAATGAGGAAAGTCTAAAAAATATAAACATCTATAAACTTGAATAATTTTCTAAATTATCTTCACATAAAAGGCTCTTCATATGAAGTCTGATTTTAGAATGCATGTTTTGGGAACAAGATCTGCCAACCAGTATTATTTTCCAAAGAAAAGAACATAAAAATTGGCCCCAAATTGGTCAGATGTAGAAGAAATGCAACAACACCTCAGTGTTCCCTTAGGAATGAATTCTGATCACTTAAAAAAGGAAGATCATCCAAAGGGGAAGATGGCAAATTTCTGGTAATTTAAAGACTTAACTCCTGTCTGTCGAGTAGTAAGGATTAGGGTCTATAGTGTTGAAAATATGCCAACGTTCAGAAATGTCCCAGATGGTTGTTGAGAACCGTGCTCATTAAAGCATCCCCATGTAACTATCCACCAAGGATAACAAAATCAAAGGAAGGTAATCCACCGGCACAGGAAGATAATCTGGGTGCCGGAGGCAGCTAAGTATACAAATAAAGAGTGCAAGTCCTGCTTAAAGCATTTCTATGTACTTATCTTTTCAGTGTAGTCTTGACCAAACAAAATATTTCCAGAGGTTAAATTCTGCTCACCTGTGAAACAGCCAATTTGCATCTCCCACTTAGACTAACAATAGAGAGACTGGCAGGAGGAAACTGGGAATCTATCTATATGCTGCTTTTATTATTAGGGCTTCAAGCAGGCTGGACAATCACTTTCAAATCAGAATTTCTGTTAAAAAATAATATTCCCCAAATACACGATTCTGCTTTAGCTCTTTTACTATGATCTGTTCCATGAGAGTGACCCATAAAGTCATGGTTCTGCACAGTCTAGCCCCTTAGTTGAGGAGGAAAAATAAAAGAAACAAAAATAAAAGCTAAACTTGGAAAGGGAGAATCAAGGAGAGAAGAAAGGGTCAGGGAAAGTTACAGCACAGAGTGAATAAGCATAAAGAAAGCCAGAAGACTTGGAGGAGCTCACAGCTAATGAAAAAAACAAGAACATAGAGTGGGGGGAGGGAAGGATGTGAAAGCCAGCTGGAATAAGAGAAAGCAAGAAATACAGGAGCCAACAGAAATCCAAGGACAGAAAGTATTGGAGATTGAAGGGAACAGGAAATTTATTGGAAACCAAGTTGTTTTTCCTTTTGTATCCAATGCAATTCTATTCCAGGCAGAACTCTAGTCTCAACCTCAAAGAGGACAGAAGGGAAGTTGAAACTCATAGGAGTCTTTCCTGGACAGCGGCCAGGAGCTCTGGAAAGACAGATTAGAAAAAAACATGATATGACAGCAGACCCTCTGAAAGCAGATATGGGGGGGAGGGGTGGCAGTCTCACCCAGCACATGATTTTCAAAAATCAAACAAAACAAAACAAAAGTAAAAACAGTGATAGTTTGGCTCCATCTCAGAGCTACTGAATAAGAATTTCTGGTACATTTAATAAACACCTCAGGGTAAATCTTATCACTGGAAAAGTCAAGGAAACACCGATTTAGTAGTAATAATAGAGGGCTCTGAAACTAGAGCTGCCTGAATTTCATTCCCAGCTCTGCTAGTCATTAGCTGTGGACCATGAACAAGTCATTTCACCTTTCTGCATCCCAAATATTCAGTTTATAAAGTGGATTGTTGGGAGCATTAAATGAGGTTTTGTACAGAAAGCAGTTAGGCAGGACCTAGCACATATTGAACACTCCACAGCGGTAGCTCTAGAACTATGAAAGTACTCTGAATAGAGAACTCATACAAAATAATGTGTCTTAATTGATTAAAATGTAAAATATGAAAAAGGAATAAAAAGGCTGCATCTTAGATGCAGTATGCATGGGATGAAGTATACATGGGAGCATTCTTCCCAACTGTACAGAGACCAAGCCACAACCATCAGGGTTTCTGCTCTTGGTCTCACCATTCACTAGTTGGGAATCAACATGTAAACAATCTTGACAAAGAGTTTATTTTTTTTTTCAAACGCATATATCAGTCAATTCAAATTAGAGGGGACTCCAAGATTTGGAGTCTCCATGCTCGAGGGAGGACGACTCTCTTGAAATGCAATAAATCCAGGACTTGGCTGATGTGGAGATACCCAAAGAGAACCACATCCATCACAAGACTGTTGAGGATCAAACACAAGGTAACCCACCTTATTTCACAATCCTGTTTTCTTTAGTCATTTTCCCATATATTATTCTCAACAACCATCTATTTCCTCTGTAGAACCATGTAGTTCTAGGCCTTTCTTGTTATGTGAAGACTCAAGTTCTTTCTTTTTCTATCTGGAAACTCAGCTCTGTAGTAAAAAGCTCCACCACGTTCACAACCTCTTTACTGAACATTCCCATCATCTTATGGCCTTAAATAAAGACTTGATCACCCTTATAGAAAGCACCTGCCCAGTAACCCTCTCATGTACAGACTGCTTAGCTTTCTAGACCTTGCTTAGTGACCAGAAGTATGGATGGTATCTGCAGTTTCTATTACTTCCTGAAAACTGTCACTCTTTATTTGTATGAAAACTCCTATTCCTTTGAGATCCATGTGATTTGGCCATATGGCCCTTTAGCCCTTTTTGAGGACTTGTATTCCTTATATACCAAAGCCATTAGAACTTAGTTTGCCATTGTTTTCTTACTCCCCAATTTTGACATTATTCTGCAGTTTACTCAATGTCCTGGTGAACCTTCTATCCAATATTCGATTTCCACTGAAATTTACTGGATTTTACTTTAGTTGAGCCATTAATTCACATGGTCATATGAAGGGCTTATTACTGCTTGTGACTGCTCACTTATTAAGATTCTGACCACAAATATTTTCAACTTTCTAATTTTGTTGTGCCCGTGACTAAAATCTTAGGCTTCATCAGTACTACAAGTCTTTGGAATTCTACTTCCACCTACCTGTGAGATATCTTAAGTTAACAAAGAGAGTCTCGAGAACGGCAATATACCTGGTAACATGCTATCCGAGGACCCATGGTGTAATAGTAATGAAACAGACATTTTCCTCAATATGAAGGAGTTCACTCTGTGAAATACATCTTTTGTTCCAAACAAGCATATTAATTTAAATATAAAATAAGAACACCAAAAAAGTATAAATAGCCTCAAAGATAAGAAATATAAAGTGGTGAGGCTGACAGATATGGCAGAAAATAGGATAAACATATCAAGAGTCACACATAATCACATGTAATTAAAGGTAAATTCACCTAATTAAGGATAGAGACAATCAGATAAGCAGCTCAGCTTATAAGAGACACAATTTAAAGCAAAATGACAGAGAAATGGATGTGAACTGTCTTAAGGCATTTTTAAGAGGACTAAAATTACATGAGCTAAATATTCAAATAAAGAAAATTAAAATGTTAATTCAGAAAACAGAAATGCAGGATTTTTTTCAAAAAATAGAAATCAGTTGTTAGCACGTCATACATATGCTCAAAGATACAAACATACATATAGAAGAGAGGATCTACAAACCTACAAAATACTTTTCAAATCAACTGATAAAATATGTTGATTTCTACCAAGGCTTAGGAATCAACAAAGAAAGAGAAAGAATTAACCAGGAATGAAATAAGGCAATGAAAAAGATTAAAAAGAAAAGGTTAATGACAATAAAATTTGTTTACCAACTCCATGTCAATAAAAAAAAAAAATCAAAAGATTTGAGATAAACTTTTATCAATAGACACAAAATACCATAAAGGGACTATCCATTTAATCATTCATTGATTCATTCAACAAACTTTACTGAACTATGTCACACAGAAGGAGTAAATAGTATATTGCTCCTCTAAAGCCAGATATTGAAGTTGAGCATAATTTTAATTTTTAAAATCTCTTTCATAATTCTTATTTATAGTGAAAACCATTGGAATAGTCTGTTTTTCCATGAAGTATTAGTTTCTCATAAAAAAGCCAATCTTTGAATTCCTTTTTGGAGTTTTAAATTGTTATTCTATACAAACTTTCAGCTGTAAGACAAATAAGTTCTGAAAATCTAATGTATAGCATAGTGATTATAGTTAATAATACTGCATTATATACTTGAAAGTTGCTAAGGATGTAGGTATTATATTTTCTCACCCCAAAAAGGAAATTGTAAATTCTGTTATGGGACTCAGATGCTAGCTAATGCTAAGGTGGTAATCATCGTGCAATATGTAAGTGTATCAAATCTGTACACCTTAAACTTATACAATGCTATATGTTAATTATATCTCATAAAGCTGGGAAGATAAATAGTTACTCTAAACAGTTTGTATATTATCTGGAACGTAACTACCTCAAAATTTTTGTAATATGGTAATATATTTTTACAACTCCAATTACATTGCATAATTGTTTTGTTTTCTTACATTTTCCCTCTTATATTGTTAGTATTTCAACTAGCTTGTTCAGAGTGAATTTCTGAGAACAACCAGAAAATCTGGACAAAATATTAATGAAAACACTTGTTTGATAGCCTCAGAGAGTTGCCAAGGTAGTGAGTACTTAAGTGGCCAATATACCAAATATATACGCAGAAGAAAAACAAAGTGGTAAGACCAACACTGATCATGACTTCCTCTTGAAATATTTGCCAATTCAATAGTAGCAGTTGAGAAGATCATCAGAGCTTCTAGAAGTCTTAGAGGCTGAGGAGAAAATACTTTGATTTTAGGTCCCAGCTAGGGGATACCCTGGTAAACACTCTAGGCTTTTCAGTTAGAACCCCTGAACAGTGACAAAATGAAAGGGTGAAGAGAAAAAGACAAATCCTCACAAGTAAAGTAGGCCCAGACTCAAATCAGCTAAGCATCTGATAGGCTTAAGGTAAGCTATCCTTATACTATTTGCTAAAAGCTAAAGATAATCCTTTCTGCATCTCACAACTATTAGAACAGCTACTTTAAAAAATCCAAGAAATAAGTGTAGTGAAGGATGGTGTGGGGGGAGGGGAGATCCCTCCTGTACCATTGGTGGGAACATAAATTGGTGCAGCCCCTTGGAAAACAGTATGGAGGGTCCTCCAAAAATTAAAAATAGAACTGCCATATGATCCAGCAATTCCACTTCTAAGTATCCAAAGGAAATCACTATATTTAAAAAGTACCTGCACCCCCATGTTCACTGCACCATCATTTACAATAGCCAACATTAGTGTCCATCAACAGATGAATGAATAAGATGTAGTAGATATATAGAGGCATATTTTCAGCTTTAAAATAAAAAAAAATCCTGTCATTTGTGACAAGATGGATAGACATTAAGGGCATTATGCTCAACAAAATAAGTCAGGCAGAGAAAGACAAATACAGTGAGGTATCATTTATATGTGGAATCTAAAAAAAAGCAAACTCATAGATACAGAGAACAGATTGTTGCCAGAGGTGGAGGTGGGGCAGGGAGGGCAAACAAGGGGAAGTAGGTAAATAAGGGGGGGGGGGGGGGAAAAAAACCCTTTTGGGGAAGGAAAATTTGGGGGGTCTCAAGTTAGGTCTATAATTTCCATTTCAGGTGTCTAACACACAAAGATCAGTAAGCATTCCAAGAGGAAAGATACATAAATAAGACCCACTAGAGATCCAAATATTGGAGTTATCACAGAACTTAAAAATAACACTGATAAATACTCAAGAATTCATGACAAGATGGAAAATTGTAGCAAAGAACAAAAAAGTTGTTTTGAAAAACAACATAGAAATGCATCAACTCAAAAATATAAAATTAAACTCAATACATTAGATTAACAGCAAATTACAACTGAAGAGAGAATTAGTGAAATGGAATACAAGTGAGAAGAAAATATTCAGACTGAACATGGAGAAAAAAAGGTGAAAAAGACAAAAATGAGTGTAAGAACTAGATGGAGCACAGGGAAAGTTCTAAGATTTTTCAAATGATAAGCCCAAGTGGAGGGATTAAAAAAGAAACAGAGCAATACTTAAGGAGAAATGGTTGAAAATTTTCTAAAGCCTATGAAAGCCAATAAAGCATGGAGCCATAGATCCAAAAAATGCTACAAACCACTGGCAAATGCAAAGAAAATTAAATCTAGACACATCATAGTCATACTGTGAAAAACCAAAGACAATGAGAAAACTTATTATCATCAAAGAAGCAAAAATAAGCCTAAAAGTTCATTTCATTATCTCTGGCTTCCATTACATCTCTTGAGAAATCTACATTTTGTGCTGTTGTCATGCATTTTAATTCTTTATGTGGACTATATATTCATGGTCAGTATTAACTTACAATTATGTACATCATTTATCAAAATAAATGTAATTTTAAACAAAAATGAAAAAAATCATCAGATTTTTACTAAAGAATGTAGGAAAAAAACTACTTCTAGCCGAAGGAAAATAATTTCAGATGGAAAAATGGAGATGAAGGAAGGAAGGAAGACCAAAGGAAAGAAATCTATTCTAAATATAAAATGTGTATCAACTATATACATATAGACAACAAATATAAAATTAACATATACAACAAAATATGAAAAGCAGAAGTCAGTAATGGAGCTAAAATACTATATTTGCATGTTTAATAAGTTGCAAAGATACCAATGTATATAATATTTTAATAAGTCCAGGTCATGTGTTGACATCTTATACATAGCAACAAAGAGTATAGTAAAAACAGTATAATTAAGCTCTGGTGGAGGAAAATGACTAAAAATAGGTCACTCAAAAGAAGCTATAAAAGGAGAAAAAGGGGGGGGAAAGCATAATAGGAGGAAAAGGGAAAAAGAACACTTGAGACAAATAAAAAAAACAGTGGGATGGTGCCTTGATTCTTTTCTGAAAATTCCTCTCCAGTCATCCTAAAGTATTTAGTAAATGTACTAACAACTGCATAGCTGCAAACTAAAAAGCATACAGTCACATTATCCTCGGATTAAATTTATGCAGAAATATATTTAGGTTAGATTCCTGAGAACTTTTAATACCAAATACTTTCTTTGAATCATAATTTTTGCTGAGAGCAAATGTAACTTAAAGGATTCAGGATATAATGTACAATAACTATAAGTTTAATGTCACATAATCTACAATTTTGCTTTTATACATCTACTGCATTTCAAATATTGCTTGTATTAGAATTTAGGCCCTGGAGAACTTTATTGTCACACAGGGTATTAATATATGAAAAAAATGTAGCTACTGCTTTAGCAGCACTTGCAAATCAGAAAGGAATTGCTTTATCAGGTACCTTACATTTAAGCAAAACCTTGAAATATACCAATTAAGCCAGCTTCTTCATACCGATTTTAACAGAGACAAACATAGAAAATAAAGCAGGCCTGAAAAGATAGCTTGAACCATAGGATGATCAATTTTCACCTCCTGGTCTCTGAAAGGAATCTTCTGCAAAAATCAGTGTCATTAGCAAAAAATTAGAGACTCAAAAATTTAATTTGTGAGGGGCGCCTGGGTGGCTCAGTCGTTAAGCATCTGCCTTTGGCTCAGGTCATGATCCCAAGGTCCTGGGATCGAGCCCCGCATCGGGCTCCCTGCTCAGCAGGAAGCCTGCTTCTCCCTCCCCCCTCGCCCTGCTTGTGTTCCTGCTCTCTCTGTCTCTCTCTCTGTCAAATAAATAAATAAAATCTTAAAAAAAACATTTAATTTGTGGAGCTGTGGTACAATAAACCTTTTATTCATACTGACCTATTTTGTATTGGATAATAAATTGTTAAACTTCAGGGCGCCTGGGTGGCTCAGTTGGTTAAGCGACTGCCTTCGGCTCAGGTCATGATCCCGGAGTCCTGGGATCGAGTCCCACATCAGGCTCCCGGCTCAGCGGGGAGCCTGCTTCTCCCTCTGACCCTATCCCCTCTCATGCTGTTTCTCTCTCTCTCTCTCTCTCTCTCTCTCTCTCTCTCTCTCTCAAATAAATAAAAATTAAAAAAAAGCTTTATAAAAAAAAATTGTTAAACTTCAAATGTATGTGTGTCTGTTTTTACACATATACACACCCAGTATTTTTCATCCTAATAATTTATCAGGGATATATTATTATCTCTCACATGTAAACTGAAATTTTAAGATCTAGCCAGGATATTGCCTGCACAAACTCACAGGATGAATTGGTAGCCGAAAAAGATCTAGGTTCCCAATCTTCTATTGCCTAGCACAGGATTCTTTCAAAATAGAATATTCTATCTGTCGCAACAGTTACCAAATTGTTTCAAATTCCAGAGGTCCTGCTCATGATTCTCTCTGCCGATTTTACAGTGATTTGTTAAGCACTGTGCTGTCTCATCAACACACCCCAGAATCCATTTTCAGCTCTTCTCCCTCAAAGCCTAACTCCTGTGAGATGAAAAGGTAAGACACCAACAGGAATAATATCCATCTTCTATCACTAAGACCAAACTGTATTGACATCAAGTATTCATTATCATCACATTAGCATTCACTTAACGAATATTTATCATTGTACCACAATGTACAAATCATTGATTTGGCAAATGCTACGAAGAATTTCATGGTCCCCATAAGCAGGAGATAAACATTCACTCATTTGTTCATTAAGTATTTACTGGCCGTGAAAGACTAACCAGACTAACCAGACATGGCGGGTGTTTCCCTTACTTTTATGATGCCTAGACTCTGGTAGGGAACTAGACATCAAATAATCACAAAAATAGGTAATTAATATTATATATAATGAACTGTGTACTGAGCCATATAGGATAACAAGAGCTGCTTGCCTTAAGAGTCTGGGAAAGAGTTCATGAGAAGGTAACATTTAAGACCTCAAGGGTGAACAGAAGTTAATTCGTTAAAAATAGTCTTCCCAGCAGAGGGGAAAACAAAGACCATGACTCCAGAGGAAACATTATTAAGAATTCAAAGAGGGCCACAGTGGCAAGAACAAGAGAATACCTTAAGATGATGTTCCAGAGAGATGCAATGCAAATAACAGGGAAAGCTTCAGAGACACATTGAAAGTTTTGGTATTCATTCCTAAAAATAAGAGAAAGGCATACAAGGCTATAAAACGGGGGGTCAGCAGGATTCCATCTGAAATAGAGAACATCTCCCAACTGGTTACATGGGTGTTGAAGAAGGACTGCAATCATCTAAGTAGTCCATGAGAGAAAATGCCATTTTAAAATTGATAGTAGGAGTAAAGTTGGAAAAAAAAGATGGATTTGAGAGAAATTTAAGAGGTAAAATTGCAGGACTTAGTGATACTTTGGATGTGGGGAAATGAAAATGAAGAGCTCTTGCCTTGTGGCGTATAGAACCGAACAGATTGTGATGGTTTCCTGAGATGGCAAATACTGGAGAAGGTCTGGGGTTGAAGGAAGGAGAATGTGAATCCAATTTTGGAAATGTTGAGTTTGAATTGCTTTTGAAATATCCAAGTGATTATGTCCAGTGAGCAGCTGAACATCAGGACTGGAGCCTAAGAAGGAGATAGGAATATAAATCTGGAGAACACAAATATATAAACAGTAACTGAAACCGTGAGTGTGGATACAAAGTCATGAGGAACCTGGTCATTTACCAGACAGCGATAGGCCACTGAGTCCGTCTGGTGCCAGACCAAGGAACCAGAGACTCCGTAGGGCTTAAAGCAGTTACAGGTGTTATTAAACAGATGCCAAGGAAGATCAACTTCAATGAGTCAAGTCAGATGTCTATGGTGCGGAGTTCAAATAAGGCAAGATATAAAAAACTACAATTCAACGAGTGGGACTGAAACAGAATGATGCATAAAATGCCATGGAAGCACAGAAATGGGGCATTAACTCTGGGTGGAGCAAAGAGTTGGTTAAAGGAAGTAACATTTAAGCTGTGTTTGAAAAATGAGTAAGAGTTTCCCAGGCAAAGAAGTCAGGGGAAGAAGTCACTATTTAGTGAAGGTATAGCTGTTTCTCACACTCCTTGTCATTTTTGACAACCTGCTTCCACTTCTTAACAGGGCAAAGTAGACAGCCTCAGGTAGCAGCCTAGTCTCCATCACTGCCCCCACAGCTCACAAAACCAGAACATGAGGGAGAGAAATACAATGTTAACACAGCAACAAACATCACGTAAAGTCTCAGAGTTATGGAAGAAAAGAGGATTCCTGATTCTCTAACAGACTGAATATGAAAGTTAAAAAAAAGTTATAAAAGCAAAGTTATAATAGCAAAAAATCAAATTAGAATGCAGAAAAATTAAATAGACATGCTAATATATGAGAAGAATCTTTCCTTCTCGTGCATTTTCAGCAACAGGCTTCAAGCCAGATGACCATGACCATCTTTTAAGTAATGAGGAGGACTGTATCTTCTGATTGGTTTTGAAAGAATCCACAAATGCTGAATTCCTATTTGTAGAACTAAGATCACAATTTCACATACTGATACAATAAGCTGAGAATACACTAAATGTAAAACTACAGGAAAAATGGATACCTAGTATTAGAAGAGCTGATTTAAAGCCACATAGTCAAATTATGTTTACCCACTGAAATATTATAATTAACCCAAATTATTATGCTGTTCACAAGATGAATCAGGGATAAACATTTTGGCATCCAGCAAAAAAAAAATCAAAAAAGAGTGAAACCCTTATACTGCCCCTTCATTTTTCCATGCTTTAACATTCACATAACAATCGTCACGGTTACTACTTGGTGAAATTTTAAATTTCGAGCTCTTTTAAAGGAAAAGCACATTTCTTTTTTCATTTACCTGACATTTGTTTGAGAATGCATTAAGCTGCAAACACGTGGATCCAATTAAGTTGCCTATTGTCTTAAAGCATTCAGGAATCACAGGGGCATCAATTTTGGTTTGAAATTGCTGTTATTTACAATCTTTTTCAAGCTTATTCAAGCGTGTTGAAGCATAAATACATTAGGGATAATTAATGATACGCTAGATAATTTCCCCCTACGATGTTTTCCTAGCTGTATATGTTGGATTCATTCCTCTTTCTGCCACACATTGTCCCCTTTGTTACACGGTACAGGGAAGGAACTGAAGATCAAGGCACTATCCCTGGCGGAAAGCCAAGAGATACGCATATTCTATAATGCAGCCCCTCCAAGGGAAAAACAGAGAAGCAGCAGTTTCCTTTAGGCGTCCCGCAAAAGGCCACAGGTAGGGACTTTGCTGGGTCTGAGCTATAGAGGCGGGTCTACACGTTCACAGCACAGAGAGGATGGGGAACCTTTTAGGAGGTGAGGCCTAACAAGACGGAACTGCTGCAGGGAGGGCCCTGGGAGCGGTGGTGACACAACAGGGAGAGAGACCAGCCGGCTGTGTGCAAAAGGGTGGGGACACCCTGGGCCGCGAGGTGGTACCTGCGCAGGGTCGAGTGCCCCAGCCACTGAATCCCCGATCCAGAGATGCTCCCGGAGAAGCTGCTGGTAGCTGAGGCAGTGCTTCACCGCAGATGGCACATTCCCCATGGCAGGGCCTGGGACTGCAGACGGAGATAGGAGGGCGCCAGGAGCCGGGAGGAGAGGGATGCGGAGCGAGGCGCGCCAGCCCAGAGCGCGCCCCTCCGGGCTACGGGCGGCGAGCACCAGCCCTGCTCCGCGCACTGCGTCGGCGCCGAGATGGTGGAGAGCGGGCCACACTCGCGGCGGCGCCCGGGGCAGGGAGTGCGGGAGGCACCTGCGGCGGACGTCCGCAGCAGCCGGAACCGAGAAGAAAAGGAACTGAGCCCAAGGATGTTCAGGTGTGGCTCATTTTCCTTACTGCGCTGAGCTTGCGGGGCTCTCTGCACACGCCCCACTTACCGACTTCTCACCTGGTTCAGATCCTAAGAGAAAGGGTGTAAATAAAGGGAAGGGCGCATGCGTTTTAGTGCCGGTGAGTTTGCTCATTTCCAGCTGCAGACTTTCATGCTTAATGTAGATTTGTCCAGCATCGAACTCACTTGAGTTTGTGCTTGACAACAGTAAGCTCGATTTTAAAATATGTTGAGCTCATTTGCAAGCTTAAAACACAGCCTAATAAAGAAGAAAATATACAAAGTACTACACTGGGGGAGATGTCACAGATAAGTCAGTAAATTGTCATTAAGTTGGAACTACAAGTTAAGCACTGAACTGGAATGAAGTTGCTTAAGAGATGCATGGCTCAAAACTGTTGAAGCCCTAAAGGCTAAATTCATTGGAACTAAAAATGCTACATAAATCCTTAGGATATTAGAGTAGGAGTAATCTTTGGTGTGGAAGGGATGGTCCTGGAACAGACCGTTTCCTTACCTCCTCTCCTTCACAGGCACAGGTACATCACCTGGACCCACTCTAAAACTTTTCAGAGTGGGTTCAGCGGCTTGCAACTGAATAGACATTCATCAAGAACAGTCTTGGGACATCTGGGTGGCTCAGTGGTTTAAGCGTCTGGCTTCGGCTCTGGTCATGATCCCAGGGTCCTGGGATTGAGTGCTAGCCACGGATTTCATGGCCATTGTTATACAACAACAAAAGTGTGTAGTGGTATTACCTTCCATACCATCAACAGTGTATTCATGAATTCTTAGCTCCTTGCTCAGCGGGGAGCCTGCTTCTCCCTCTGCCTTGGGCTCCCCTCTGCTTGTGCTCTCTAACAAATAAATAAATAAAATCTTAAAAAAACAAAAAACAAACACCAGTCTTGTGCAGCCAAGTGTTCATGGCCAGGCATACCAGTCAGTTCTACTGGTTGCTGCAGCAAACAGAAATCAGAAGCTGGCTGATGTTGTACAACCAGATGAAAGGATCCAAAGATTATCTTGTAAAACATAGTATAACACACTTAGAAGGAATTTAACACCCAGAATAAGGAAATAATCATTACTACTTGGAAGAGTGGTGAGACTTCCACCAGCAATAGAAATAAAGCATCTAAGGACAGAAAAAGGCAAAGAATGAGGGAGGTATCATGTAGATCCTCAGTGGAACAGCACTGGAAAGGGCAAAGAGGATAAGGGGATCTTAGACCTCACAGCTTTGACCAAGGAGGGTTAACTTGGAGAACATGCCCTGAGCTGCCAAAGTGAAGTCATGCAAGTATTGGATGCCTTTAAAACTCCTAAAGCACACCAAAAAAATTCCAATTATTATTTACCTGAAAGTGACTATTTTATACTATTTTATAGTGTGTACTCATAGGGCTAAATCTATTCTATGTTGTTTTTAGCACAGCTCAACTGTTAATTATTTTTCCTCCACAACTGAAATGCATTCAGGTTGC
Organism: Neomonachus schauinslandi; assembly: GCF_002201575.2. Classification (NCBI taxonomy): domain Eukaryota; kingdom Metazoa; phylum Chordata; class Mammalia; order Carnivora; family Phocidae; genus Neomonachus; species Neomonachus schauinslandi. The sequence goes on along the minus strand of NC_058410.1, from coordinate 95,651,404 downwards.
ACCAATGCCTGTTATCTTTTTTTCTCTCCCTGTTGTAATACTGTAACAGGGAACATAGTTTCTGAAAGAATTTAAAAGGACCAATTTGAACAACAGTAAACAAGGTAACCTTCAGAATGGAGTCAGTCCTTCAAAACTTGAAATAGTTTTGACATTTATTAGTGAAGTCTAAGTTTTTGCAGAATATGACTTTTGAGATAAGCCAAATATTATACGTTCCTTTGCATAAAGAACACCTAGAAGTAAACTTTACTGCTTAATAGTTTTCTAAATAGGAAGGTCTTCAGAAAATATATCCCAGTTAGTTCACCAAAGTAATATAGTGGGGTTTTTTTTTCATAAAAGACATAAATATGAAAATATTTGTTGACACAGACTTACTTAAGGCATTAATGCCTTTCATATGGAAAATGCTATAATATCAAAAATTTAAACTATAATTCCTGTAAATACAAAAATCGTTAACAATAATAAGGACCAAATATCTTAAGAATGTTTACTCTCACAAATGAAAGGGAGTGAAAATAGATGGGCTTTTGCTGGAAGGTACAGTTTGATGTTAAAGTTAATTGTGAATGCTGAAAATGTATAAATTTGAAAAGTTGCATTAGTGTATATCTTTCTTTTTATCATTAGAATGAAATTTTGATCTGTACCCCTGTTAATGCAAATCGAGAAAGGAAAGCTCTAAATGAAATCAGAGTACATACAGTAAATCCGTGTGGTGGGCAATGTAGCTCTTTCTCCCCATACGCAGGTTAAGAAACTTGAGCTCCATCAGAGCAGTATAGGAAATACGTGTTAAAAATCACAAAGTGTGTGGCATATGGTGATCTGCACTGTATACCACTCTCATTATGCATCAGGACTAAGCCATTTCTATTTCATTGCATTTCAATCATTCAAATATAAGAAGATACAAAAAATCATTGCAAATTAAAAGGAATTAAATTTCCTGTTTCCTCTAGTGAATATAAATAACTTTTCATTCAAAACATTCACATGTACCTGTCTTTCCTGAATTGTTCTTGACTCCCTTCCCTCCTTAAGCTCCTACCAAAAATCCAATCTCCCAAGAAGAGATGTTAATTAACATCTTTGACCCATCCATTTTCTCTCTCTGTTCTCCTATTGACTTCTCTCTGCCACATTTCTTTTTGAAAGGCACCACCATCATAGCATAGTGAGGGAGAGCCCTCACCGTGGTTTTAGATTACCCGAGATGGGAGCCTGGTTCCACCAGTTACAAACTGAACGACCTTCAGCAAGTTCTTTAGCCTCTGTTTCCTTATGTTTAGGAGGGTGATGAGAAGGTTTCCTACCTGACAGAGCTGTTGCAAGATGAAATGAGTTAGAATATATAAAGTGATCAACACATGGTCTTTGGCACATAGTAAGCACCCAATAAAATTTAGCTATTATTACTACAGTGGTCTGGCTCTCTGTTTTATTTTGCATTCTAAAATCACACTGTATAGCCTGAGCAATTTTTGAAAATATGTATCTGATCAATATTTCTAAGCTTAAAATTCTTAGAGATTTCTCATAATTTTGCAGAGAAGTTTATTAAAATGACACCCAAGTTGTCTTGAGGAGACTCTTAGTTATCTTTCCAGTCTCATCTCCTGTCCGTTTCCAACTTGTTCTTAACTCCAGAAATATCAAAGTATTTGCAGTTCTCAAAATTTCAGGGCTCTCCCGTGTTGTACTATCATTCGAATTTTGTTCCATATTATACACATTTTGGGAAACTCAAAAGATTCATGAAGATATCAATGAAATCAGCCATCATTCTAATGCTAGAAATATTTTAACATATTTTCTCTGAGAGAAAATAAATTAACATTTTTCTATCTCTGCTTTTTATTCTGCCCTTTTCATTTAAAACTGAAGTTCTTTCAAACTATTATGCTAATGGCTATGCAATATTCATATATACATATATAATCAGAATCATTTTAATCATCTTCTAAAGCATAACCTTTTACTTATTTTTGAAAGGGAGATGAATAGCTAGAATATGATCATGTGAATGTTTGTATAAATAATTGTCTAATCTGCCAAAAACAACACGGTGGTGGAAATCTTCCATGATGGTTGTGTTTCTGTCAATTTCTATTTTTGTTTTTAACAAAGTTTGGTTTCATATATACAGCATTTCCTCATGTGGTTGGTAATTTACTAATATGAGTTTATCCTTGGTGAAGGCTTTCTTTTTAAGATTTTATTTATTTGACAGAGAGAGAGAGCACAAGCAGGGGGAGTAGCAGGCAGGGGGAGAAGCAGGCTCCCCGCTTAGCAAGGAGCCCGATGTGGGACTCGATCCCAGGACCCTGGGATCATGACCTGAGCAGAAGGCAGATGCTTAACCGACTGAGCCACCCAGGTGTCCCAAGGCTTTTTTTCTTTTTTTTTTTCCTATGGGGATCTTGTACGTGTTATTGGTACACCCCCTAAAGAATGGCTTCACTTTGGCTTGGCTGGGATTTCCAGTGAGTTTGGTTTGACAACTCTGGGATTCATTTTTTGTTAACATCTTAGCTTGGGGTACCATAAGGATATTATGAACCTGGAACTTAAAACCATGCACAATGGAATTTGGCTTCAGTTTTCTTGCAGGGAATTCCATTTCCCACTCACATGCTCAGGCAAACCTTTTCCATCTCATATACATGGAACTGATCTTGGCTCAATTAGCTCCCCTTCTCAGATGCTCATTGGATATCCCATTCCCATGTGATAAAAGCCCAACCTCTGGCTATAAAGACCTGTACCCTCCTGTGGGCTTCTTGGCAATATTTAGTCCCTGGGTACATCCTTGATATCAGTGTCTGAGGAGAGGGACAGAAATATCTCACATCAGCTTAGTCCCCCATATTTATCAGAATTCTAACTTGAAATTGTTTTTTATGATTACTGTGTTTGCACATATTGTTCAGTTCCTAGAGTTCCGGTCACCTCTAGTAAAGTAAAGGTAGAATCCAGGAGATGGTGAACTGAACTGAGAACATTAAGTGTAACTTGGAGAACCTGAGAAACTTACAGTAGAGTTCTGATATTTTGATGAATCTATAAGAAAGAAAACTAGACTGAAGCCATATGTTCTCATTACCCACTCCCATCCTTCTCCCTATCTCTTCTCCATATAAAATGACAACAATAAATTATGTAGTTGTGCATTGCCTATATCCTAATCAAAGTCTCTCAAAAACAGAATGGGGATGGGTTTGTATTCCAGAGACCAGTCAACCCAAAATTAGGTAGATTGACCACTATCAATCCTCTCAAGTGGCAAGTTCTTGGGGAGAAATGTCCAGTTAAAACAGGTTATTTTGTGAGTCCCTTTGGTCCCAAAGATGGCTATTTAAGGGTTTGTATGATGACAGCATGGATAAAATCAGAAGCAAGTGAAAAAATCAAAATAATAATAGTAGTAAGTGCCAAACTGGCATGTAGCCAAGGTACCTACTGGGCAGGGATCAAAGACACATATGGTGAATCTCAAACAATGATGCTGTAGAACTTTGGCAAGTATCACAAGGCTAATGTTCTCCAGCCTTAAACAATAAAAAAGAAAGAATGAAAACAACTTGGTTACCAATACTGGATGATACCTAAGGGGAAGCAAAGCTTTCATCATCTCAGTTTTATTGCTGAAAAATTTAGATAACTTCTCACATATGTTATGTCTGGCTGATCTAAATTGATGGGAAGGATAACAGTGTGTTTAAAAACATTCTTGGCATTTGGTCCCTAAAATCAGATTCCATTAACAATAGCATTGTTCTGAAATAGAACATTTTTTTGAGAGTAAGTAATGAGATTCTATTTTACCAAAACAACACCCCACCCAGGTGATGGATACCTGGCACTAGATACAGAAATCAGAACAAAGCTGCAAACCACATTTCTCCAGATGTAGGAGTCTATTTCTTCTTTCACTAATTCAGAAGGATCTAAAAGCATTAGCTTTGCCAGCTATATTGTAAAATAAAAGATACAGACAGTGAGTGTTCATTATCTAGTTCATTAGATGGCTGCAGTGCACATAATTTTTACCAATAGATATAAAAGTATCTTTCCATTCCATTACCTACAAACTCAGACTCTATTTGGAAAATGTTTTTATCGATCAGTTGATATATTTTGATGGTTCATAGTAAATGTGACCTTAACAAGTAAACTATATTAACTCTTACCCATGGACAGTATCATTCTTTGAATCTGTATCGAGCACTATTTGAATGAGAAAACAAGTCAATATCAATTATAAGTACAAAGCACTTTGTATTTTGCTTTGCACAGAGTAGGTGTTCAATAATACATCTTCGCTTTCTATCTTTTCTCCTCTTTTCAAATCAGTTCACTGTTAGAATATATATATGTGATATTGCCCCAGTTGGAGGGAATCTATAAAGCCTGAATTCAATGACTTCTATAGAACATCAGTTTAATTCACTTAAGAGATCTTTTTGATGCTCAGTAGTTAATGGGAAAATAAATATGAACAAACATATAAGATATACCCTCTTGGCTTTAAGGTCTCCCATTCTAGTGGTGACATCCAAAGAAAACAAAAATTAAAATGTATACATATATAATGTCTAATATGTATAGTAGCAGATGCATTTTAATTAGATGAATGTAGGACCTTAAATCCCACAGTTATAGAATCTAGGTTAAAACACATTATAGCACAATTTGCATGTTCATTAAATGTGCATTGAGTATTTAATTGCATAATAAGTATAGGTCACTATACTACTGTGTGGAGAGTAATGATGAACAAGCAGTCTTTAACACAAAGAGACTTCTAATTTTCTAGTGAAAGACGCCACTCAAATATCTACAACAAAGCAGTCTGTTGATAAGTGCCAAGTGATAATATAAGTTGAGAAGCATTGGAGCAGAGCACATCCCATGTTTAGTTAGGAATGTAAGAGAAGGCACCAGGAAGGAGGGCACATTGAGAGGATTGGACAGACCAAGCCCATCATGATGAAGGCAGCAGGATGGGGCAAGAAAGATCAATTGATAACGGGCTACATTACTACCAAGAACTATCAAGACATGGAAATAACTTCAAATAAAAATCTTCATAAAAACACCTAATCTAGGGGCGCCTCGGTGGCTCAGTCGTTAAGCGTCTGCCTTCGGTTCAGGTCATGATCCCAGGGTCCTGGGATTGAGCCCCGCGTCAGGCTCCCTGCTCTGCGGGAGGCCTCCTTCTCCCTCTCCCACTCCCCCTGCTTGTGTTCCCTCTCTCGCTGTGTCTCTCTCTGTCAAATAAATAAATAAAATCTTAAAAAAAAAAAAAAACACCTAATCTAATGATATTTTTATGTTCATGATTATTTCACTGTAGAAATTATGGATACAATGATCCTTTTCAGTTTTGCCACAGATGAATATAAACACATAAATATGAACAAATATAAATCCACTGGAGGCGCTAAAGAGACTAATTTTAAAGTATTTATTTTGCAAGTCAGACTTTTATATACAGCTTTAGATTTTTTTAAGTGTGTCATACCTGTTCTTGTGAGCAGGGGAGGAAAGGTTGTATTTAAGTGACAAGACCTAGGAAGCACTCCACTGGGTATTTTAACTATGCGTATGAATTCTCATCTCCATTTAACTGCTGCAGAAACTGAGGCTCAGAGATCTTGAACAACTACAGCAAAATCAAAACGAAGTGGGCTCAAATTTGTGTCTCTCAAACCCTTTGCTTTACCTTTTTCATATCATGGTTTTCAAGAATAAATGATAAACAGACATTATTCATACACATAGTCATTTGTTCCTCATAACACTTTCTAGAAAAGGAAACCTGCTCGGAGAGATTATGTTTACTCTAGAGCTCAGTCTTCTAATTCTGAATTCTATGAGATTTCCACAAAGTATGGAAGAACCAATCTTGTCTTAAGTAGGAAATTAGAGGACCTTTTCAGGCTTGATGATATTAAAAGTACTTTCCATAAGGTTAACATAAAGTTAAAGAACCCTCTTCATAACTTCAGCATCTATATATTCCCTGTCTTCTTTGAGGGTTTAAGACTAAGCTCTAGGTCCTCAAGAAAATTTGCAGAGGGGTACTTCATCTTGATAATTACATGTAGTGGTGGTTGGTGGTATTTTTCTTTTTAGAAGTTATTTAATCCATGAATTTATGTCCATGCTATAAGTTTATCAAAACATCTAATAAGAATTATGATTTTTAAATTCCTGATGACTTTTTACTTTTCATTTTTTCCTTCTCTGTCACTTGGAATACTCATTAGCATATTTCCCCACATGTCATATGCTATTTTTTTCCTGAACTAATGAAGTTCTACTCTACCACTTGAGGAAGTTTTTCCATCATGGACAAAGTGGTTGCCATGCCAACAGTTTCCCAGTGTTCTCTTGGAAGTACAATTCTCTAGAGAATTCACAACAACTGATTGGATAATGGAGTCCCTTTCTAACTAGAATGTCATCACTCAAGAACATTTTAGTTAAAAACTGTAAAGGCAGAAAGGCATAAGAGTACATTAATAAGTGGCATCACTCAATGCCCTGCATTTTTCCAGCCTCAAATCTTCATTAAATTCACAAATGGAAATGCCTCAATATGAAATATATGATTTTTAAGGCAATAATCTATAGTTATTATGTAATGCAATATTAATTTTTACAGCTTTCAAAAACTCATACATGATGTTTGGATAACTTTTCACTCACTCATTTAAAGTTTGAAATTAACTAAAAAGTTATAAACCCACCAGAGCCCAGGGTGGGGGTGGGAAGGGGAACAGGAGACTTAAAATCAGGTTCTTGAGATACCCCTCTTCTTGCTCAGTCCCTGTTCCCATTAGTGTTTGTCCAGTATCTTCTATTTCATCTCCTTAGTCTGTGTTGTATAACACTCTTGTTGCCTTATATATTTCCTTATTCCTTCAGAAACTTTTCCCACCCCATAGTTACATATCTATAGAGATTTGTGATTCTTGGTAACTCACAGTTTGCTTAACAGCAGCTTAGAAAATAGAGAGTTAATGTTAGGATTAACAGCATTATTTGCAACATTTTGAAAATGTTTGTTGGCCTTTAAACTTCATTTCCAACAACAGAATAAGTTAAATCAGTGTTTCTCAACCTCAGCACTATTGTTTTTTTGGATCTGTTAATTCTTTGTTTGAGGGCTATCCTGTACATTGTGGGAATTTTAGCAGACTCCTGCACTCTAACCCGCTAAATGCTAGTAGCTTCCCCTAAGTCATGACAACTAAAATTATCTCCAGGCACTGCCAAATGTCCCCCCTGGAAGGCAAAAACCACCACTGGTTGAGAATCATTGGTATAAATGATGATGATGGCAATGACTTAACCATGTGATAGGAAATATGCTAAGTACTTCAAGTACACATTATCTAATTGATGAGAAAGGTTCTGTGATTTTTACTTTACAGATGAGACAATGTGAGCACAGAGAAGTTAACTAAGTCACATAACATCACACGGCTAGTTAGTAAGACAGCTGGAATTCAAACCCAAGCAGTCTGACTTCAGAAGCTACAGTTTTTATCAGGCTATCGCAGCTTTGCTGAAATCACACTACGCAAGAATGGAATCCATCAAATTCCATTGGATAGTTTTAGGTTTACATTTTTTCCCCCATAATTTCAAACATATAACCCATGGAAAACAGAATTCCTACAAATGTAAAACCTCTCCTGATAAGTAGGTTCCCTTATTCCCTTAGTCCTGTTCATTGAGTTGTTGAAATTCCATGAAAGACCAGATTTTCCAGGCAGAGATTTAAAGCTCAGTCCAAGGAATTAGATTCTGGAATCACATCCTGACAGAACCATAGTTATGAGTATGAGACCCATAAATATCATAAAGCTGCCTACATGTTATTTTACTTTATAATCACTCAAATATGAAGAGGATCTATATATTTTTATTATCATTAGTTCAAAACAAAATCGTTAAAATTAGTTTATAAAGCCTGTATCTCTCAGCATTCAAATATTATTTTCTTATAAATAATAGCCAGCAAAACTTAGATTTATTTTGCCACCTCTCTATCTTAACTGTGTGTGGCAGAAGTGATATTTTCACACAAAATAAAAACTATCATACAGCATAATTTATAAAGATTTTGCCTTTGTAAGCACCGTGTCTTCAAAAAATAGGATATCTCTCTTGATCTAAAACCCTGTTTTGTTTCATGCTGACTATAAAATGTTGTAAGGAGTATAGTCTAATAATCAAAGTTTTATTTCTAATCAAGCATGGTTAATTTATATAATATTAAATACATGAGAAGTATTCTCTCCTTCCAAGCTTCTAGGAAGGTTGATTGCAATAATAACAACCTTAACTTAACTTGCATTTATTGATTGATTTCTATGTGCCACACACTATATGAACAGTTCTTCATGTATTAATTCATTTAATCCTCATAAAAACCCCTTTATGTAGATATCTTTAATATCCCCATTGTGGAAGCAAAGAATTAGAACCATAGAGAGATTAAAGAACTTGACCAAAGTCACATAGCTAGGAAATGATTTAGTTTAGTGGGTTTAGTTAAACCCACACAGTTTGGCACCAAAGCTATAGTGGAATCACTCATGTATAGTACCCTCCTAAAGTGGGGGGATTATCGTCACATATTATATTAGTTGTCATTTTAGTAGATAGAGTAATTAAATTAGAACATCTATCTTACACTGACACAGTAGGAAAAATGTACTTGGTCTCCTAAAAACTGTACCATCTATAAAAAATTCTTGGCAGCAGAGGGTAAGAATTCCATCTTATGAAGAAATTAATTAATAATTATAAAAATGCTTTTGAATTCAATGATTCTAAATTATTACATAAACAGTTAATTTCTTTTCTTTCTTCCCTTCTCATTAGCTCAAATATCTGAGTCCTCTTGTCTTTCACATCACCTGTCAGTGAGACAGGTTTTCCAGTTTGCTTGGGTCAGTCCCAGATTATACTTGTCCTGGTGTCCTATACTATTTGGAATTTCCTGAATTTCTCACTTTTAACAAAGAATTTTATTTAGTAATTGTATTAAAATAAGCCAGGTCATCATTATGTCGACCTCCAGCTTTTGTCATAAGCTCATCTTGCAGAGTGTGAGACATTTGTTCTGAGAATGGAGTTCTCAGTTTAACACGTGGTTAAATCTGTAAGAGGACCAGCAACAAGACTCTTCCTTTATTTGATCTTTTCCAGATGGAACATATAACTACTATCTCCTTTTCAAAGACAGCATGCAGGGTACCAGCTGATCAAATAAAGTGTGCTCTGTGAGAAGCAGCTAGGGACAGCTAACTCCATGTGATCTTGGGTGGTGATGGTCAGAAAAGAAATCTACCCATCAGCCCCTGCTGGTCCCTTGGTCTTACAAGCTGGCTAGTTTTTCCATGACCCCTTCCTAGTTTTGTGAGACATCTGAGGCTGACATAATACCAATCCTGTGGGCCAGAGGAAAATATTGAAAATCATAAGCTAAACATACATGAATAGAGGCTGAGGGAACAGAGGCTGAGCAGTCCTGCTAGAGTATAGATTGTAGCGAATACTCTGGATTTTGTGGAGTTTTTAAAAATTGTACAACATAACTCCACAAGTGTTCATTGGATTTTTACTTATACTAGTATTTTTATTTTGTAATAAAATCTTTTGATAGCAATCTCATGAGAAAACAGAAATGTGTGTTTAGAGTAATAAGTTCTGAATTTCCATTTCTCAAGAAAGTTGATGATGCTCTTGTAATTTAAACAAAATGTGTTTCACTACCATCTACCCTGAGAGTTGTACTGATCACATCAAAATCAAAAGACAAGTCTACAACAGAAGCATCAGCATTTTAAGAAGACAGCACCCAAAGACAACATCTAAACACATGAACAGGCAGAGGTGGGACATATATTAATCTATAAAGCATGACTTTTCATTTAGTTAAGTAACTATTCTAAGTTAATCTTCCTATTTACTTTCTAAGACTCTGGGTTTTTTGTTTTTGTGTATTGGTGTGTGTGTGTATGTGTGTGTGTGTGCACGTGTGAATAATAAAGATAGGGCTGTTAATATATTCACTCCATGAGAAAGAGAACTTGTAAGTAATACCTGTTTATTATACTGTGTTCAGAAATTTCAATAGAAAAGCAGCTTAGCTAATTACCACAAAAGTTTTGTTTCCTATCTGATTCATGGAATCAAAGTAAAGCTGTTGAAATGTATTCCACCAAAGTAAAAGATCTGACTTGACTGTGAATGTTATTGTAAGGTCTGCTAAAAGTTTAACATGGAAGATAATTTTTGTCATGATTGTGATAATACAAATGAAAAGTTTGGTGTATCATACCAATATAATAAAAACAACGTTCCTACTAAAAAAAACCTATAAAGAAAAAAATGTACTTGGGATTGGCTATGAGGCAAAAATAATTCATGAATGTAGCCAAACTGGGGAAATATTCTACTAATCAAAATTGAAGATCTAGATGTCAAAATTTACACATATTAGGGAATATATTGTTGAACTACAATCTTTTGTGATGAACTGATGTTGAAAAAAATACCATAGCTTAATGGTATAATATTCCTTCTTCACTGATTATCTTTGATCGTATTTTAGAATATTAGGACCTTTGTAAACAACTTTGCAAATAAATCTCAGTTTCTAATATGTATTGAACGTGTTTTGTAAAAGATTCCTCTAAATTGTGATGGCATTTTATTCAAAAGAAATTAGTCAATCAGAGAAAGACAAGTATCATATGATCTCACTGATATGAGGAACTCTTAATCTCAGGAAACAAACTGAGGGTTGCTGGAGTGGTGGGGGGTGGGAGGGATGGGGTAGCTGGGTGATGGACACTGGGGAGGGTATGTGCTATGGTGAGCACTGTGAATTGTGTAAGACTGATGAATCACAGACCTGTACCTCTGAAACAAATAATACATTTTATCTTTAAAAAAAAAAAAAAAGATAGAAGGGAAAAATGAAGGGGGGGAAATTGGAGGGGGAGACGAACCATGAGAGACTATGGGCTCTGAGAAACAAACTGAGGGTTTTAGAGGGGAGAGGGTGGGGAGATGGGTTAGCCCGGCAATGGGTATTAAGGAGGGCAAGTATTGCATGGAGCACTGGGTGTTATATGCAAACAATGAATCATGGAACACTACATCAAAAACTAATGATGTAAAGATGATGGAGGAGTAGGAGACCTAAATTTTATCTGGTCGCAGGAATTCAGCTAGATAGGGATAAAACCATTCTGAACACTTATGAACTCAACAAATCGAAGAAAAGAATAGCAGCAACTCTCTGACCAGAAAAGTGACCACTTTCGGGAAGGTAGGACATGCGGAGAAGTGAATCCGAGGTGATATTCGGGAAGATAGACGGTGGGGGGAGGGAGCCTCCCTCAGCCACTATCAGCAAGTGTTAGAGCCACAGAGCACAAAATCGGAACTTTTAGAAGTCAGCTCTGCTGAGGGACATCGCTCCAGTGGCTAAGCGGGGGGTGGAACCCTCGCTGGGACAGTGTGGTCTCAGGAGCCTCAGGGCCATAGAAAGACCAGGGGTGCCTGAGTGTGGCAGAGCTCCCAGGTATCAGAACAGGGAAGCTGGCTGCAGAGATGGAGCCGAGGAACAAGCTCTCAGCTCGGGGTTACCATAAACCGTGATCCACGGCACAGTCGGGCCACTGCTCCTCCAGCAGGGACCCAACAAGTGGCAGATCCGGGAAGACTCCCCTTCCTCCCCTGGGAGGAGCGGCGCAGGAGCGCACTGCAGGGATCTGCTGGGTTTGGAGACTCCACACTGAGTCGTGTGCCAGAGATAGAAATGCTCGGTCACAGGCCGGGTGAGCACGGAGTGCAGCCGGAGACCGGGGAGACGGGAGTGACTGCTTTTCTCTGGGGGCTTACTGAGGAGTGGGGCCCCGGGTTCTTGGCTCCTCTGGGGCAGAGGTTGGGAGGCCGCCATTTTCACTCTCCTCCTCCAAAACTGTACCGAAAGCTTGCAGGGAACAAAAGCTCCCGAGAGCAAACCCGAGCAGATTACTTAGCCCAGACCTCCAGCAAAGACATTTGGGAACCATGGCAATGGGCCCCTCCCCCAGAAGATCAGCAAGAACAGCCAGCCAAGACCAAGTTTACCGAGCAATGAGAACGGCAGAACTCCAGCGCTAGTGGAATAATGCACATAGAATCCATGGCTTTTTTCCCATGATTCTTTAGTCTTTCAAAGTTAATTTTTTTTAGCTTTTTTTTTTCTGAATTTTTCTTTTTCCCTTTTTCAACCAACATCAATCCCTTCTTGAAAAGAAAATCTTTTTTATTTTTCATTTTTAGAGTCATATTCTATCCCTTCATAGTAGTTAACCTTATTTTTGTATATGTATATATATATATATATAAGTTGTTCTCTTTTTAAAATTTTGGGATACAGTTTCTTCTAACACATCAAAATATATCCTAAATCTCTAGTGTATGATTTTGTTCTAGTCTCCTGCCTGATCACACTCTCTCCCTTTTTTTTTTTAATTTCTCTCCTTTCTTTTTTCAACCAACTTCTTATCCTATCAATTCCCTTTATAAAATCTTTTATAATTTTCATCTTTACAGTCATATTCCATCACATCATCATATTTACCCTTATTTTTGTACATATATAAGCTTTTTTTTTTTTTTAATTTTGGGAGCCAGTTTCCTCTAACAGATCAAAATACACCCAAAATCTAGTGTGTGGCACTGATCTATGCACCATCCTGATCATATTTGATCATATTCTTTTTTTATCTTTTTCTTTTTTTTCTTTCTTTCCCTTTCTTTTGCCCTGGTTTCGGGTCTCTTCTGATTTGTTTAGTGTATATTTATCTGGGGTCGTTGTTACCCTGTTAGCATTTTGTTCTCTCATTCATCTATTCTATTCTGGACAAAATGACAAGATAGAAAAAAATCACCTCAAAAAAAAAGAACAAGAGGCAGTACCGACTGCCAGGGACCTAATCAATATGGACATTAGTAACATATTGGAACTAGAGTCCAGAATGACGATTATAAAGATACTAGCTGAGCTTGAAAAAAGCATGGAAGTTATTAGAGAAACCCATTCTGGAGAAATAAAAGAACTAAAATCTAACCAAGTCGAAATCAAAAAGGCTATTAAGGAGGTGCAATCAAAAATGGAGCTCTAACTGCTGGGATAGATGAAGTATAAGAGAGAATTAGTGATATGGAAGACCAAATGATGGAAAATAAAGAAGCTGAGAAAAAGAGAGATAAACAACTACTGGATCACGAGGGCAGAATTCGAGAGATAAGTGATACCATAAGACAAAACAACATTAGAATAATTGGGATCCCAGAACAAGAAGAAAGAGAGAGAGGGGCAGAAGGTATATTGGAGCAAATTATAGCAGAGAACTTCCCTAATTTGGGGAAGGAAACAGGCATCAAAATCCAGGAGGCACAGAGAACCCCCTCAAAATCAATAAAAATAGGTCAACACCCCGACATCTAATAGTAAAACTTATGAGTCTCAGAGACAAAGAGAAAATCCTGAAAGCAGCTCGGGAGAAGAGATATGTAACCTACAATGTTAGAAACATTAGATTGGCAATAGACCTATCCACAGACACCTGGGAGGCCAGAAAGGACTGGCAGGATATATTCAGAGCACTAAATGAGAAAAATATGCAGCCAAGAATATTATATCCTGCTAGGCTGTCATTGAAAATAGAAGGAGAGATAAAAAGCTTCCAGGACAAAGAAAAACTAAAGGAATTTGCAAACAAGAAGCCAGCCCTACAAGAAATATTGAAAGGGGTCCTCTAAGCAAAGAGAGAGTCTAAAAGTAACATGGACCAGAAAGGAACACAGATAATATACAGTAACAGTCACCTTACAGGCAATACTATGGCACTAAATTCCTATCTTTCAATAGTTACCCTGAATGTAAATGGGCTAAATGCCCCAATCAAAAGACACAGACTATCAGACAATACAATAATAGTAGGGGACTTTAACACCCCCTCACTGAAATGGACAGATCATCTAAGCAAAAGATCAACAAGGAAATAAAGACTTAAAATGACACACTGGATCAAATGGACTTCACAGACATATTCAGAACATTCCATCCCAAAGCAACAGAATACACATTCTTCTCTAGTGCCCATGGAACATTCTTCAGAATAGATCACATCCTAGGTCACAAATCAGGTCTCAACCAGTACCAAAAGATTGGGACCATTCCCTGCCTATTTTCAGACCACAATGCTTTGAAACTAGAACGTAATCACAAGAAGAAAGTCGAAAAGAACTCAAATACATGGAGGCTAAAGAGCATCCTACTAAAGAATGGATGGGTCAACCAGGAAATTAAAGAAGAATTAAAAAAATTCATGGAAACAAATGAAAATGAAAACACAACTGTTCAAAATCTTTGGGATGCAGCAAAGGCAGTCCTAAGCAATACAAGCCTTTCTCAAGAAATAAGAAAGGTCTCAAGTACACAACCTAACCCTACACCTAAAGGAGCTGGAGAAAGAACAGCAAATAAAGCCTAAACCCAGCAGGAGAAGAGAAATAATAAAGATCAGAGCAGAAATCAATGAAATAGAAACCAAAAGAACAGTAGAGCAGATCAATGAAACTAGGAGCTGGTTCTTTGAAAGAATTAATAAGACTGATAAACCCCTGGTCAGACTTACCAAAAAGAAAAGAGAAATGACCCAATTCAACAAAATCACACATGAATGAAAGAGGAGAGATCACAACCAACATCAAAGAAATACAAACAATTATAAGAACATATTATGAGCAACTATATGCCAGCAAATTAGATAATCTGGAAGAAATGGATGCATTCCTAGAGATGTATAAACTACCAAACTAAACCAGGAAGAAATAGAAAACCTGAACAGACCTATAACCACTAAGGAAATTGATGCATTAATCAAAAATCTCCCAACAAACAAGAGCCCAGGGCTAGATGGCCTCCCAGGGAATTCTACCAAACATGTAAAGAAGAATTAATACCTATTCTTCTGAACCTTTTCCAAAAAATAGAAATGGAAGGAAAACTTCCAAACTCATTTTATGAGGCCACCATTACCTTAATTCCAAAACCAAAGACCCCATCAAAAAGGAGAATTATGGAGCGCCTGGGTGGCTCAGTCAGTTAAGTGGCTGCCTTCAGCTCAGGTCATGATCCCAGGGTCCTGGGACCGAGCCCCGCATTGGGCTCCCTGCTCAGTGGAGAGTCCGCTTCTCCCTCTCTCCCTCTGCCTGCCTCTCTGCCTACTTGTGCTCTCTCTCTATCTCATTGTCAAATAAATAAATAAAATCTTTAAAAAAAAAAAGGATATTTACAGACCAATATCCCTGATGAACATGGATGCAAAAATTCTCACCAAAATACTAGCCAATAGGATCCAACAGTACATTAAAAGGATTATTCACCACAACCAAGTGGGATTTATTCCTGGGCTGCAAGGTTGGTTCAACACCTGCAAATCAATCAATTTGATGCAATACATTAATAAAAGAAAGAATAAGAACCATATGATCCTCTCAACAGATGCAGAAAAAGCTTTTGACAAAGTACAGCATCCTTTCTTGATCAAAATTCTTCAGAGTATAGGGATAGAGGGTACATACCTCAATATCATAAAAGCTATCTATGAAAAACCTACAGCGAATATCATTCTCAATGGGGAAAAACTGAGAGCTCCCCTTAAGGTCAAGAACACGGCAAGGATGTCCACTATCACTACTGATATTCAATATAGTACTAGAAGTCCTAGCCACAGCAATCAGACAACAAAAAGAAATAAAAGGCATCCAAATCAGCAAAGAAGTCAAACTCTCACTCTTTGCAGATGATATGATACTTTATGTGGAAAACCCAAAAGACCCCACCCCAAAACTGGTAGAATTCATACAGGAATTCAGTCAAGTGGCAGGATATAAAATCAATGCACAGAAATCAGTGGCATTCCTATACACCAACAACAAGACAGAAGAAAGAGAAATTAAGGCGTCGATCCCATTTACAATTGCACCCAAAACCATAAGATACCTAGAAATAAATGTAACCAAAGAGGCAAAGAATCTGTACTCAGAAAACTATAAAATACTCATGAAAGAAATTGAGGAAGACACAAAGAAATGGAAAAACATTCCATGCTCATGGATTGGAAGAACAAATATTGTGAAGATGTCAACGCTACCTAGAGCAATCTACACATTTAATGCAATCCCTATCACAATACCATCAACTTTTTTCAAAGAAATGAAACAAATAATCCTAATATTTGTATGGAACCAGAAAAGACCCCGAATAGCCAGAGGAATGTTGAGAAAGAAGAGGAAAGCTGGTGGCATCACAATTCCGACTTCAAGCTCTATTACAAAGCTGTCATCATCAAGACAGTATGATACTGGCACAAAAACAGACACATGGATCAATGGAACAGAATAGAGAGCCCAGAAATGGACCCTCAACTCTATGGTCAACTCATCTTTGACAAAGCAGGAAAGAATGTCCAATGGCAAAAAGACAGTCTCTTCAACAAATGGTGTTGGGAAAATTGGACAGCCACATGCAGAAGAATGAAACTGGACCATTTCCTTACACCACACACAAAAATAGACTCTAAATGGCTGAAAGACCTCAATGTGAGACAGGAGTCCATCAAAATCCTTGAGGAGAACACGGGCAGCAACCTTTTCGACCTCAGCTGCAGCAGCTTCTTCCTAGAAACATTGCCAAAGGCAAGGGAATCAAGGGCAAAAATGAACTATTGGGACTTCATCAAGATAAAAAGCTTTTGCACAGCAAAAGAAACCGTCAACAAAACCAAAAGATAACTGACAGAATGGGAGAAGATATTTGCAAATGACATATCAGATAAAGGGCTAGTATCCAAAATCTATAAAGAACTTATCAAACTCAACACCCAAAGAACAAGTAATCCAATCAAGAAATGGGCAGAAGACATGAACAGACATTTTTCCAAAGAAGACATCCAAATGGCCCACAGACACATGAAAAAGTGCTGAACAACGCTCAGCATCAGGGAAATCCAAATCAAAGCCTCAATGAGATACCACCTCACACCAGTCAGAATGGCTAAAATGAACAAGTCAGGAAACGACAGATGTTGGTGGGGATGAGGAGAAAGAGGAACCCTCCTACACTGTTGTTGATAATGCAAGCTGGTATAGCCACTCTGGAAACCAGCATGGAGGTTCCTCAAAAAGTTGAAAATAGAGCTTCCCTGTGACCCAGCAATTGCACTACTGGGTATTTACCCCAAAGATACAAATGTAGTGATCTGAAGAGGTACATGCACCCCGATGTTTATAGCATCAATGTCCACAATAGCCAAACTATGGAAAGAACCAAGATGTCCATCAACAGATGAATGGATAAAGAAGATGTGGTGTATATAATACAATGGAATATTATGCAGCCATAAAAAAGAACAAAAAACCGAAATCTTGCCATTTGCAATGACGTGGATGGAACTGGAGGGTATTATGCTGAGCAAAATAAGTCAGTCAGAGAAAGACATGTATCATATGATCTTACTGATATGAGGAATTCTTAATCTCGGGAAACAAACAGGGTTATTGGAGTGGTGGGGGGTGGGAGGCATGGGGTGGCTGGGTGATAGACATTGGGGAGGGTATGTGCTATGGTGATCACTGTGAATTGTGTAAAACTGTTGAATCACAGACCTGTACCTCTGAAACAAATAATACATTATATGTTAAAAAAAAAAAAAAAAAGAAGATAGTAGGAAGGTAGAAATGAAGGGGGGAAAATTGGAGGGGGGAGACGAACCATGAGAGACTATGGGCTCTGAGAAACAAACTGAGAGTTCTGTTGGGGGGGATGGGTTAGCCTCGTGATGGGTATTAAAGAGGGCACATATTGAATGGAGCACTGGGTGTTATATGCAAACAATGAATCATGGAACACTACATCAAAATCTAATGATGTAATGTATGGTGATTAACATAACATAATAAAATAAAAAAAAAGAAACAGGAATATTTAGAGTTGCCAAGAGGAAAAAAAAAATCTAATGATGTAATGTATGGTGACTAACATAATAAAATAAAATTAATAAAAAATTTTTAAAAATCTCATTAAGAAGAAAAAAGCACAAAATAAAGAACAGGCAAGACTGAGGGAGCAAAAAAAAAAAAAAGGGCTTGAATTCTTTAATATATATGTTCAATTAATAGAATGCCCAAGACTAACTTTTGAAAATTTTAGCAAATTATAATTATAGAAAACCAAGTTTACAAAGAGAAGTCTTTAATATTTATCTTTACCACTTCAAACTAAATGGCAAAATTTAAATGATATATAAGATTTAAGTCTGAACTTGTATAACTGAGTTTTATGATATCTTGAATTTGGGGATGAACCTTTTGTTAAAAACCTTATATGTTATCAGATAAATTCATATTCTCTATGGGAATGAAATTAAAGAAGGTTTATACTTTCACAATATCTTATTTGGAAAACATTCAACAAAACAGATATTAAACAAGATACTGATATTTATATTGAAAGAAATATTGAATTTGAATAGAATAATGAATATTCATAGAGACAGTTTGCTCGATGAATTTTATCTTGCAAATGTTGTTTTCAAAGCAAAAATTTCTTTTTTTTTTTTTAAAGATTTTATTTATTTATTTGAGAGAGAGAGAATGAGAGAGAGCACATGAGAGGGGGGAGGGCCAGAGGGAGAAGCAGACCCCCTGCTGAGCAGGGAGCCCGATGCGGGACTTGATCCCAGGACTCCAGGATCATGACCTGAGCCGAAGGCAGTCGCTTAACCAACTGAGCCACCCAGGCGCCCAAAGCAAAAATTTCTAAATGCAATTTAAAGACACTATAGTTACTTGGGTTAAAATATTTGAATGAAATACAGGAATTGAGGGGCACCTGGGTGCCTCAGTCTGTTAAGCATCTAACTCTTGATTTCGGCTCAGATCGTGGTCTCAACGTCATGAGATCAAGCCCCACATTAGGCTCTGCACTGAGCATGGAACCTGCTTAAGATTCCCTCTCTCCCTCTCTGCCCTCGCACCCTGCTCGCAATGCTCTCTCTCTCAAAAAAAATAAAAAAATAAAAAATTCAAAAAAAATATATATATATATGTATAGGAATTGAGAAACCCTCTACACCAAAATTTCTTTTTTCTGAGCTTACCAGGAAATTCAGCAAATATATAAAAATATTTTCTCAACTAAAAAAATATCTTCTATAGGAAAGAGTCCAGTTCAGCAATAAAATTTCAATTTTATTAAACAAAATATATAATTTTAGGAAAGAATGTAGAAATATTATGGAAAATTTTGATGTTAAGTCCATGTTGAAAAAGCATATTCCCACATACATTTTAGAAAATATCAGGGATATGCTATTAGAGAAAGATATGACTAACAAATGGATTAAGTTCATGAATAAATGTAGTAGTTTTTTTAATGTTCAGATAATTAATACAACAAAATCTATTTTCTTTTTATATAGGTATATATTTTTATTTTTTAAAGAAAACTAAGAGTATTGTTTAAAAGAGCTATTTTATATGTGCACCAATATATTATCAATAAATAAATATTTCAGAATTTACATAGTTTCAATTACTTTAGTGTATTTTTAAAATTTAATAGAGTCTCAATTTGGACAATTAAATCATGTGGTCACTCTATATGATTAAAACCACAGCATGTGTGGGAACCTACAATAAGATTGTATTGGTGTTTCGTCATTGTGTAACAAATTACCACAAACTAAGCAGCTTAAAGCAATACACATTTATTATCTCACAGCTCCATATGAAAGAATCTGGGCATAACTTAACAGCGTCCTCTCCCCAGGCTCTCACAAGGCTGCAGTCAAGGTATATGGACTATATTCTAAACAGAAGGCTCATCAGAAGAATTCACTCCCAAGTTCATCCGAGTTGTTGGTAGAATCCCTTTCTCTGACGCCATATGATTAGAAGTCCTGGCTTTTTGCTGGCTGCAAGCTGGAGACTGCTCTCAGGTCCTAGAGACCACCCATAGTTCCTTGCCAGGTGGGCACTTCTCCAACATGGCTGCATCCTTCATTGAACCCACAGGAGAATCTCTAGCTCTAGTTGGCTAAGATGGCACCTCATGTGATATAATTGCAAGAATGACATTCCATCACCTTATTTTATCAGTTAAAAGCAAGTTCACAAATTCTGCCCACACTCACAAAAAAAAGTATTACACAAAGTTGTAAACCCCAGGAGGTGGGAATCATTGGGTGTCAACTTAGGATTTATTCATGAGAAAGATAATATTAGATATTTCAAAATCTTTAAAATCTTAAAAAAATGAACATGCTTAAAACAGTGGTTTTAAGATCTGTTCATAAGTTCATTGATAACCCTACCCTGAGAGGTGGTGTCTATGTCCTCTTGACTCAGAGCCAACCTTACTTGACTATTTTTTAACTGAAAGAACCCAATGGAAGTGAAATGTTGTGACTTCTGAGACTCAGTCAGAGAAGGCCATGCAGCTTTTATTCTATCACTCATTTGTTTCTATCACTTACTCTTTGGAGGCCTCTCTTGGGACACATCCTTTCAGACCTCAGCCACCAGGCTCTGAGGAATCCATATTACATGGAGAGGTCATGTGTAGGTGATCCAGTCAACAGATCCAGCCCAGATGCCAGAATGTGAGAAAAGAAGCCATCTTGGAAGTAAATTCCCCAGCTCCAGCTTTTCAAGGCCACAACCACTGCTGAGTCTTCCCAGCTAAGGCTCCAGACATGGTAGAGTAAGAAATATTTGTCCTCTGTGCCATTCCCTAATTCCTGACCCACAGAATTAGTGAGTGTAATAAAATGGTTGTTGCTTATAACTCTAAGTTCGAGGTGGTTTGTTACACAGCAATAGTAACTAGAATATATATTGAGAACTTATGTGCAATTTTTATTTAAAATCATGAGTTCAGAAAACTTGGATATAACTCAAAATGTCTCTAGCAAAAGTATGAATAAAAACACAGTGAAAGTTTAGGAATTTATAGATTTACATTGTAAAATCTCAAGTACATTTCACTATGTATTTAAATTACATACATATTTAATTTCTTTCTTTCAAATCTGTTATTAGCAATTAGTTCATGAAGTTTATATCACCAGATGATGAATTTTAAACTACTGTCTGCCAAATTAAACGTTTAACATTTAAAACCACTATGACAATTCTTTTTTTTTTTTTTTTAATTTTTTTAAAGGTTTTTTTTTTTTTTTTAAAGATTTTTTATTTATTTATTTGACAGAGAGAGACACAGCAAAAGCAGGAACACAAGCAGGGGGAGTGGGAGAGGGAGAAGCAGGCTTCCTGCCAAGCAGGGAGCCCGATGTGGGACTCGATCCCAGGACCCCGGGATCATGACCTGAGCCGAAGGCAGATGCTTAACGACTGAGCCACCCAGGCGCCCTATGACAATTCTATTTACTATGTAGATATTGAAAATCATGACAAATACTAAAATACACTTAGCTTGTAACTAAAGCCAGTTGTTGGCTTATCAACATGGAAAAATATTTAAAATATATACTATCAGCTAGATGAAAAATATATTAAAATAACATGTCATTATAAAAAAAGTAAAATGTTATGTGTGAAATTCAATGATTCTTGATCAGCAACAAAATGTTGGTATCATTTGCTTCTCTACATTTCATTTCGGTTTTATCTCAAGGTCAAGTTACAGCAGTTAGATGTTATGAATAAGGTAAGATCTTTAGACCCTAACATAAATATTTTTTACTTTTGGCTTTCATTGCAAACACCATGTCAATAAAGTTAATAAAACTTTAATAAAGAAATTCTAAAAAGAAAAAGTAATTATACATACTTTTATAAAGTTCAAAATATAATGCCTCTATAGGACTTTCCCTTTCATCACAAGAATACTAAAGGCATATTAAAATAAATGTTTAAATATGATTTACAACCTCTTTCTATCTATGAAGACATAGTTTCTTCCATAACAAAACAGTACTTATGTAAGAATTAATCCCAGATTTTCAAAGCTGCCATTGAAAAGGATACAGAAGTTGTTAAGAGGGAATTAAAATACAAGATATATTAAGAAGTTGTAAAAGGAAGAAATTGTAAGAGCTCAGGGCTCATGGCCCAGAAAATTACATGTCTGGAGTCTATGAAAATTTAAAAAAATTTTTTAAAATAATAAAAACTCCCTGTACTTATTCCATTATCTTTGAGATATGGCATAAAGGAACTACCAATGACAATGGTAAAATGAAGTAATCATTTTCAAAATAAAGAGATTAAAATATTAATTCCATGTGAGATGCTAGCTGAAATTATAAATGGGACAGTTTGTAAGTACAGAAAATAGAAATGTTAATCATTATGGCCAGGACAACTTCACAAAAATAAACCATTTTAAACTAAATTTTTCTTTTCTTTTTTTTAGAGACTTAGCCTTGTAAGACAAAGAAATGGAGCTTAGTATCTGGTATTTTACCTTAATAAGACTAAACTCAGAAAGGGGCATGATGACTAAAATAAAATGTTTGAGGAAATCCATTGTGGAAGAAGGATTAGACTGGTTCTGCATGATTACAATGATTAGGATTTGGATCAGTGCGTGAAAACACAGGTTCAGTGTACAGAAGGGTAGATTTCCCACAAGAAGAGCGGGGTCAACTAAACTGTACTTATCCAGGATATGTAAGGTCCTCATCATGGATGTGTTCAAATTAAGGGCTAAAAACAAACAAATAAACACCACCCCAAAACAAAAACAAAACCCCACCTTTGCAGGAGAAGGATCTGTTATCTACTGTCATTATGGTTGCCAAGTGTCCTATATGCACAGAACATGTCCTGTGTTGAATGATTTTGCTCTGTATCCTGGAGTAACTTTGATAGGGTACTTTAAATGTCCTTTAGCTTTTGTCAAAAAACTACAAAAAATATGTCAGACCTATTTTTCTGCCACAGTAACTGGTGCTTAAATAAATTAAGTGCCAACATTAGCTGAAGCCGTACCTTCACTCACTAATAAAGATCTGAACGATCTCTTATGTTTCTCCTGCAGTTTTAACTAAGGGAAAATGAACAGGGAGGGCTGAGAATTAAAAGTACTTATTTTTTTTTCTATTCATAGAAGAGAAAGAGAAAGACTGTTTTGGCCAGTTCTAAGTTGTGACAAGTAGCCGCCATTAAGTAGAGATAACCTCAAATCTGTTCACAAGCTCTGAAATCAGCCATTCCACAACAGTCTCACTTTGGAAAGTAAGAACATGAATGACAGCCCCATGCATCTGAAAGTCAGCAGCTTCATCAGTGACCAGTCTAGACAACAGCCAATCAGCCAGTCAACATCAGCCCTACTTCTAAGACCCACACTAACACACCTGGAAGTCCATCAGAAACATATCTGCTTCTGGAAGTCCATTAATTCTTGAACTTCAGGCTTTACTAAACTTTATGGAAGATCAACTCTAGCTTTGTAGTCATATCTTAAAATACAGCTCTCTCTTGCAGGCAAAAGGGAGTTAACCATTTTTCCATCAGACATCAAAGTCACTTATTGTTAGTTTGCAACTCTCAATTATTTGAACTCTGATTAGTTAGTTATGAGTTTGCACTTGTGAAAAAACAGACCCACTGGTGTGGCTGTGAGATTATCAAATGGAATCTTTTCGATTCCTGCAGTGGTTTCTATTATTATCTTCTTTTCTTAAGCTAAGACAGCAGAAGCGATGATGTATTGTACACTCAGCCACAGATGAAAACAGAATTAGCCCCAAAAGTCACACGTCCAGGGCAAAGGACCAAAAGGGATTGTTTTGGTGTGAGCCAGATGGGTCTCTCAAAGGTGGTCCTTGCAATCCATTGAATCAAATTCTAGAAAGTAGGCATGCGGTCCAATCTGTACCAGCATCCCTGGCCCCCAGCTTTCCGTGGTTCTGCTCCTGCAGCTTCCATGGGTGCACAAGCTAGTGGTTTACTTGGACCTCGGACTCATCCTTTTTCACTTCAGCCTGTGCATCCGCTTGTCCTCCACGTGGGCTGTCATGGTGCCAAGGTTTCCAGGACGATGTCACTAAGGCCCAGAGCTCTGTTATCTATTTTTTATTTGTACCCCAAAATGAAAAAGTCAATTTTGTGAATCATTTTCTGAAGAGTGGACACTTATTAAACAAAGAAAAAGAACTCTTGAGACTCCTTGAGCAATATGAATTTGTTAATTCAATATCGATAATGATGTAAAATCAGATACAAAGCAATATTTTCCAGCCAAGATCTTCAACTAGTGCTGGGAATGGCCTGCAATCCCTGTACCTATGGATGAAAGATGACTCCAAACTTTGCCGTGAAAGAGAGAAGGCAAGCAGGTCAACGCTCAGAGACCAAGACCCTCTGCTCCTCTTTGCCCTTGCCTTTATTGGTCCTTCAGGATAATCACAAATCCTTATCACTGTTTCTCAAACATGTGATGTGTGATGAGCGGTCCTACTGGAACTAGGAGGATCTGTTTATGGGAAAGATACAATATGCTAATCTGCATGTTCTACGAGTTCTGCTAAACACAGCCTAAGGGACAATGCAGGCATCTTACATCTCTTAGAGCACAGGGAGGCTGTTTGGGCTAAGAAAGCTTTGGGGAAGGCAACACCCCCACCCCTACATTCCTACCACAGAGTGGTCATGCAGGCCTCAACATTCCAAAGGCCTATGCCCTTCTCCAAAACCTTCCCTAGGCCCCAGCGGCCTCTGTGTTACATTTTAGCAAGCCAGGTATTATGGTTGATTTCATGCTCTACATTAACCCCAACAAACTCGTACCAAAGAAAGAGATAAATAACAAACATTCCAATGAAGAGAAATTCAGATAAAGAAAACAAGTTGAAATGACCAACCACACTGAATATTTTCATTAGTCTTTTTCAGCTCAAAGGACCAAACATACTCCTATCAGAGGAATTTTCTGATTCTAAAATTGCAAGCAAATTTTCAAGTGCCAAAACAAAATCTATTGCAATAATTTTTAAAAGTACTAACTCCATTTACTACTACGGAGATAAAAATATAAATGTCTCGCTTTTTAAACCATAACTTGCATAAACCATAGATAAGCAATCACAATGCCGAAAAAAATTTCCCTTTGCCCATGCAATATTTTTGTGTGTGTGAAAATGTCTTGCTTATAAAATGAGACTTGAGAAACAATAGAAAATTTTGCAGATTCTCTTATTTAGTAGTTAATGGGAAAAAAGTACTGCTTTTAATGGAGGTCAAACAAATATAAATTTGGTAAATGTTAGTATAAATGTGAAGACGGTGTCTATTTGAAGTTGAAGCAAAACATGAATGGTCTTATAGAAGGTATTGGCTGTCTTGCCCATATTCTAATAATGTTCCTCAAGCATCATTGGATTTCCATTCTATTGAAGTAAATGTTATAAAATTATTCTTTCACTTCATTTGTTCTATTCAAACTGAAAGATTAAAGAATTTTTGTGATTATTTTGGCATTCAATATTAACTTCTTTCACATTCAAAATCTGTGGCTCTCTTTAACAAATGCAGTTGAGAGAATCCTCAATTTATCTGAAGCTCTGAAATCTGTTTTAATTCTAAAAAAAAGGCCCCCCCAAATTCTTTTTTTTAATTTAATTTATTTATTTATTTGAGATAGAGAGGGAGAGAGCGCACACGCGAGAGAGAGCACAAGGGGGGGGGTGCAGAAGGAGAGGGAGAAGCAGGCTTTCGGCTGAGCAGGGAGCTAAATGCAGGGCTCAATCCTAGGACTCTGGGATCATGACCTGAGCTGAAGGCAGATGCTTAACCTACTGGGCCACCCAGGTGCCCCGAGGCCCCCCACATTCTTGTTGACAAGAATGTTGACACTAAGGGAAGCCTATAGTTTCTTTTTAACATTAGGATTATGTAAATTGAAAGAAGAGTTAACAGTGTTATTGAAATACTGCCTTGTTTCAAGGAACTTTTCAGATGTGTTAAAGAAAGAATCAATGAAAAATGTATCCTGCTAGGTATCAAGGCTCTTCTTAAAAGAGGGACATCACTTATAAATAGGAAAATAAATTCTGATTTGAAGTGTATAATTGTTAAGGCACTTGTCATGACTATTTTTTGAAGTGGACTTCACCCCTTAAAGAATTTGATTCTTCTATATGGATGTTAGTAAATGCTCTTCCAGCATGAGAATATGAAATCGTTATGTGTAGTGCTGAAGAAGAATGGAATAAAAGTTGATAACAATGCTCTTTTCTTGTTAGTGGACAACATTTTAAAAAGTTGCTTATCAGGATACGCAACACAATCCTGAAGAAGGCAAAAGCAAGTTGTGCCATTAAAATAGTGTTAGGTGTCACATAGTACCTAAACTTGTGGTGAGCATAGCATAATGTATAAACTGGTTGAATCACTGTGTATACTTGAAACTCATGTAACATTGTGTGTCTATCGTACTTACCTAAAAAATAGTATGTGCTTCAAAAATCAAACTGAAAATCAACTCTGAGTTAACTTTATGCTAACAAGTGTTCAGTATACCAGTGTATAATGCCAATGCTCAGTGTGTTTTCCCATTAGTGAATGTTCAATGGACCAAAGAACAGAAGAAGTTGGCTCTGATGATTGTAGGAGCTATGTTTCAATGGAATCTGATAAGCAAATTATGTAAAACAAGAAACTGTTAAATAAAATAAAGCCAAATCATCAGGGAAATATAGTTGAAGAAAGAAGTATATAATTCACATACTTATAATTTATTGCAGATAAATCAGAAATAATTTTTAGTATAGATAGGGCTCTCACAAATTTTCTTTTATCTCAATGCAATATTCGAAGCTAATTAGAAATAATTCAATATTTAAGTGAGCATCTTGTATTTTTTTTAAAGATTTTATTTATTTGGGACAGAGAGAGAGAGCACAAGCAGGGTAGGGAAGAGGGAGAGGGAGAAGCAGGCTCCCCACTGAACAGGGAGCCTGATGTGGGCTGGATCCCAGGACCTTGGGATCATGACCTGAGCTGAAGGCAGATGCTTAACTAACTGAGCCACCCAGGTGGCCCAGTATCTTGTATTTTTATTAACTAAGTCTGGCAACCCACATGGCCACAAATAAAACCTCAGTGACATGCATTTGTGAATGTGAATTGTGTTGTGAATTGTGAGTCTGTAGGTCAGGTGGATGGTACTACTGATCTTGGCCAGACTTGGCTAATCTAAAGAGGGCTTTATTCAGTATCTATCTTCAGTTGATGGGAAGGCTAAGGCCTGACTGTCAGAGGATGGCCTCACTCATTTATCTAGTTAATGGTTTGCTAACTGTTGGCTGAAGCTATTGGGGTGGCTGGGACACATGACTCTCATCATTCTGTAGCATAGCCTTGATTTGTTCTCAGTTGCTACAAAGGTTTCAAAGAGAAACAGTGGAAACACATGGTCTCTTAACTGACAGATTATCAATTCTACTGCATTGTACTGGACAAATCAAGTCTTAAGTTTAATACAAACTCAAAGAGTAAGAATATAGACTTTACTCCTTGAACCTACTGAATTATATTGTAAAAGGGGATAAATAAGGAATAAATGGAGAATCGTAGCCATTTTTGCAATAAATTTACCACACAGGAGTTCAAGCAGTGTAGCTCTAAAAACTGTTTTCTTCTTCTAAGTCATCACATTTGCTAATTGTTAGATGTTCTTGATTAAAAAGTGAATTGGATATAATTAACATTTAAGAAAATTGACTCGACTATAAATCACTGATTTTGACCAAATTTCTTAATTAGCATGTTTTTATTATTAATTTCTTATACTAAAGACTAAAAACATAAATTTTTTTTTAAAGATTTTATTTATTTATTTGAGAGAGAGAATGAGAGACAGAGAGCAGGAGAGGGAGGAGGGTCAGAGGGAGAAGCAGACTCCCTGCTGAGCAGGGAGCCCGATGTGGGACTCGATCCCGGGACTCCAGGATCATGACCTGAGGCGAAGGCAGTCGCTTAACCAACTGAGCCACCCAGGGGCCCAAAACATAAATATTTTAACTGTAAGTAATATGGGGCACCTGGGTGGCTCAGTCAGTTAAGCATCTGACTCTTGATTTCAGCTCAGGTCATGATCTCAGTGTCCTGGGATTGAGCCCCTTGTTGGTCTAGTGTCCAGGATCCCCCCTCAGGAATTTGCTTGTCTCCCTCTCCTTCTGCCCCTCCCCCAGCTCACATGTTCTCTCTTTCTCTCTCTCTCTCTAAAATAAATAAATGAATCTTAAACCATAAGTAATATGATTTAACTTTAATATGTTGTTATTCTTTTAGCAATTATTTTCCCACATACCTTTTTCAATCTAGATAAGTCCAATGCTAATGTTTTCCCTTTATAGACCTTTTGTTATAGCTTCCATGAAAGTTTCTCCATTTTAAGATAGGATAAATATAAATAATAATATATTATTAATAAAATACATCATCTCTCTAGAAATGTTTCATTTGTCTCTAGATCTCTTGGTTTGATAAATAAATATACAAAAATTACATGAAAAGAATATCCTTTGTCAAATAATGAAATCAGCAAAAAGTAAGAATGCAGAGCATAGAGTAGTATAGAGCTGGCCTTTTATATTTGACTCCGGTAGCAAAAGAAGTTTCATAGATCATTTAGTTTGAGAACAACTGATTGAATATTGTTCACATGCATACAAAAAGAATTGATAACTAAAATTATAAGGAAAATAAGATTTTTCTATATATGTTATGAAAATTTCCATTCCCAAAAAGCCAAAAAAAAAAAATGTTACACAACCTGTAATTGCATTTTCTTTTAAATCACAGTCTTTGATGATACAGTTCTGGCATTTCATGCATTGTCTTAACTTGTTTGTATTTTCTTCCACAATTAAACACAAAATCATTAAGATTAGGCCCCATAAGCATCCAAAAGGGACTAAAAGCCTGCAATTTCTGGTGCATTTAATTTCAGGTTTTATTTCACTTAGATAAAATTATGAGAATTCTGTTTCAATAAGTAGTATCAATACTTTGGTGTTTACGTTTTGCACTCTTTCTATATAAAAGCAAGTTAAAAAAAAAAAAAATTCAACAACTGACCAAGCAAGCAAATACTTATATACAGTTTAGGAACTGATTCTGAAGAAGATGAACTGTTGGCATCACCATATGAGTCAGCTAATATCTAAAGTACATTTTATCTGAAATACAAACATGAACATTAAGATACGCATATAATTCAGTAGAATGACATTTTTTTAAAAGGGCATATAATTTCCTATAAAACAATGGTTCCCAATCTTTAGCCTGAATCAGAAGCACGTGGAGAACATGCTAAAACACAGATTGCTGGGCCTAGTCCCAGTTTTTTAAGTCTGGGGTGTGCTTGCGAATTTGCATTTTTAACAAATTTCCAGGTAATGGTGATGCTGCTGGTCCAGAAATCAAACTCTGAAAACTACTGATCCCAGAGGGCCTGAAGAAACAGTATAAAAATTAATTACTCATTATTCTTGAGTCTCCAGTCTACTACTTCTTTGGATAAATTGTTCTATTTTCTAGGCACCTTGATAAAACTATTTATCAATCCATACTAATCTGAAGACAAATGCTGCAATTAAGGATTATATAACTAGGATGTGAGGGCGATCTGGCTGCAACATCTATCACCCCGTTGATCGCCAGGGTTGATTCGGCTGATCTGGCTGGCTAGGCGGGTGTCCCCTTCCTCCCTCACCGCTCCATGTGCGTCCCTCCCGAAGCTGCGCGCTCGGTCGAAGAGGACGACCTTCCCCGATAGAGGAGGACCGTTCTTCGGTCAAGGGTATACGAGTAGCTGCGCTCCCCTGCTAGAACCTCCAAACAAGCTCTCAAGGATTATATAACTAAGAAAAGCTTTACACTTTTCCTACATAGAGTGTTGAAATCATGTCCCTAACTCATGCCTAGTTGACAGTTTCACATACTTGGACTATCCTTTGAACTGCTTTATTTACAGTTTTTTAAGTTATATTTTAGGTTTTATTTTTAGTTAATAAACTCTATTTTTAAATACCATATAATGAGAGACTTCTGGGTGGCTCAGTCGATTGAGCAGCCAACTCTGGATTTCGGCTCAGGCCATGATCCCAGGGTCCTAGGATGGAGCCTAGAGTCAGGCTCCGTGCTCAGAGGGGAGTCTGCTTCTCCCTCTCCCTCTGCCCCTCCCCCTGCTCTCTCTCTTTCTAAAAAGAATAAGTAAATCTTTAGAAAAAAATTAAAATACAGTATAAAGAGATATTTGTGAGTGCTCTTGCTACCTGTGTATATCTATTCATACCAGGGGTTCTCATTGCTCAATTTGGGAGAAATGTGATAGTTTGCTGTTTTAGCTGATATAATATCTCCTGTTTACTCAACATAAAAATGTAGAGTTTCTGAATACTAGACTCTTCTCAGTGGTCTCAGTATTTAACTCATTCATTTCATGATTTGGGGGACAGAAAATGCCCATGCCTCCAAGCCTAGTAAAATTTGTGTCACCATGTGAGGTCTTCTTGCAGAAAAATTGGTGGTATCCTTCCTGTGGCCCATCAGTAACTTTAGTCTTTTATTACATCTGACTAGTCTGAAAGTTATTAGGACACGAGCTTGCTTAGCTTCAAAAAACCAGAAGTTATATAGCATGTTTATGTTTCTCTGAAATTTATTTTTAAAAAGTATCAGTGATTCTTTTGTAGTTTATGATTTTTCCAGAAGAATGTTCTACTTCTCCCTAATAGGGGCAAGCTAAAGAGCTGAAGCATAAGAAGCCTGATTATCTCCTGTATCAAAGTCAGATTGTTTTCTCAGTGAAAACGTTCGATAAAAAAAGTAAGTTGATTTGATTCCGTAAGTGCATACAAAAGTTATATTGATTAGCTATCTATTCCTATAGAGAAGTAATTTGTTGGGTGTCTAGAGAGTTTGGTGAGGAGAAAGGTCATTCATAAAATGATCTCATCCAAAATTTTCCTTCCTCCCTTTTTTTTTAAAGGAGAAGAAAAGTCGAAGGCAGCAGGGAGCTAGCCCAGTGGCTTCAGGCTCCACCACCAGTGAATGTTTGATCTGCAGGGCTCTTTGCCAAGTGTTCCACTGACAAAGAAGCCCTGAAATGGGAACCTTTAAGGCAATTCATCAAAAAACAAATATTACATATAAATTAGTTTGAGGAAAAGAAAATCATACCCATTCTTTAACTTCTCTAGTTATTTTGAAACAAAACAAACCCCTCCCACCTCTGCCAGAGTGTGTGGCAAACACATGGAACTAGCTACATTTTAAGCCTTAAGATTGAGTTTATACTTCTAGATTAGTTTCAATTCACTTTTATGTTGCTCAAGTTTTCTAGGTTTGTATTTTGTAATTTTAAATTACATTTTCAAAGATTGTGCATTTAGTTTCCTAAAGCTTTTGATTAAGACAAAGGAAACTTTAAAATATTTTTGTAGAAATAGTGATACTTATCCCGGAGGGACGTCTTGAAAACATAATGAAAAACGAATGAAATTTTCAAGGGCTACTGGCATCGAAAGCTTGCAGTTTTAAGGGTTTTTCTTTTTTTCAGTTTTAAAATTAATAATAAATGAAATAGTTTCCTTGAAAACATTCCAATTGGCAGAAAACCTAAATGTACAGACAATTATTAGGATGATACAAGCTCTGAAGATTTTACACTCTCCGAATGCAGGGATGTATATTACTATTTTATAATCATGAATATTCACACAGTGGGTACTACAATATACTGAGTATTCTAAACACTTTACATGTATTAATTTTCAACAATCCTGTATAGATGTGACCGTTTTATAAAATGAAGAAACTAAAGCACATGGAGATCAATTGGCCAAAGATCAGGTACTGTTGTTTATATTATTTAATGTGTTGCTATTTAAACTCATAAAATGCTATATATGTGGTAGACAAGGAGATCTGCCATCCAAATTCTCCCAATGAAGAATTTATTAGCCTCAGCTGCTAGAAATGCTGTTGGCAGAAAGCCTTCAGCTGGCAGTGCTTATAAAGACCATCTCAGCTGCATAGAGCTGACTCAAATCCTCCCCAGGGCAGCCCACCTCTAGTGGCCAATGGTGGGGTTGAAAGACTTGGCCATCCCATCCAAGATGGGTATCTCTGGCTGGCCGTATTAGCTCCAGAGGCTATTGTCAGGCTTACATTGCACCTTGACCACCCTCTCCACCCAATCCTGCTTCTCTTCCTTTCCTCCCACAGCTTTGGTTGCAAGGACACTTACTAATAAACATCGTATGCACTGAACTTCATCTCAGGACCCACTTCTCAGAGAACCTAACATGGAACACTGTATCTGCATAATAACAAAACACATTTGTGTCTATGATATATATGTCTAATTATTCGATATAATATTTCAGTAAACATCCTTGTACATTTTTGTAGGTATTGGCAAAAATTCATATTCAAATAGGATTATTTTTTATTTGATCATTAATTTTACTTCAGTTTCATATTCTATCCTAAAGACTTTTTTTTTAAAGATTTTATTTATTTATTTGAGAGAGAGAGAATGAGAGAGAGTACATGAGAGGGGGGAGGGGCAGAGGGAGAAGCAGACTCCCCGCCGAGCAGGGAGCCCGATGCGGGACTCGATCCAGGGACTCCAGGATCATGACCTGAGCCGAAGGCAGTCGCTTAACCAACTGAGCCACCCAGGCGCCCTCATATTCTATCCTAAAGACTTATCATCCCATCTTGATTTAGAAAAGTCACAATCACTCTCTAATTGTAAATCTTCCCACCAGCTCTAACAGTAAATCTTTTAAGATAGGTGATTGCCTTATCAATTCCCTACAGTGCCAACTTCTGCAGTAATGAGTGATCTGGGTTCCCACTGCAGCAATCCTCTCAATCACTTCCTCAAGCCCCTGATTTAAAAATCCGTTCCAAATGTTGTACTATTGGGTTTTTTTTTTTCATAACTCATTCCTATTACATAAACCTTGGGATTATGTTTTCATCAATATCATATGTACTTTGCAATTTTCCTATAGCAAAATAACATTGCAGTACCACTTTTACTCTTTACTTTTTTTGAAATAGATGAAATAATATCAGGTCTTCATTTTATAATTTTCTTGTTAGGTAGATTGAAAAGGTACAGGTTATTGAAGGGCCAGTCAACTAATACAAAGGTCACCTTTCCATGTACTTCTATTGCTGCTTTTTGAATATTTCAATGCTCTGTAAAGCCAAGGTTTCATTGTAAACTAAGAGAGGAGGAAGGGAAATAAGAAACTAGAATCCAAGCTACTGAATGAAGTTTATCTCTCCGATTAAAGCTTTGGTTGAAGGTTATTACAATTAGTACAAAAATGAGATATCTAGGTGATTTTTTTTCAAAAACATAACTTATTTCCATAATTGGGACAAATAACCCATTAAAGCTATGCAGAAAAATTATTTTTATATTTTATATCTCTAATGGACCAACTCACATTTAGAAAAAGAAACTAAGGGCCATGAACTTTCACAATCAGTTAGTGGCAGAGGCAAGATATGAACCCAGGTATCTTGGGCTTCTGGTCTGATACTCTTCCATTACCCAATCAGTGTTTCATGGTCTTCCTAACCATAGTCCTTCATTTAATCTTCTGCACAGTACCAACTAATTGCTGCACAAGTTTTTCTAAGAATTTTCTAACAAGTATCCTAAAAAAGGATGATCTATATTTCTATGTTGAAAGATGAGTATAAAGGCCTAGCATCTCAGCCCATTTGGGGACAATGTCAAAGGTCAATCTAGCACAGAGCTTCCCGTGGGGTCAGCTGTGACTGTCACAAAGCCTGACTTTTCCCTCTACTCATGCTTGCTTTCTTCTACTTTCTTTCTCAGGTATTGATCCTAAGAACATTTCTTAACAAATATCCTGCATTCTAAACTCCACCTCAAAAATCAGCTTTTTTCAGTACCTAACCTACAGAGATAAGATTCTCTGAAATCGGGCGCCTGGGTGGCTCAGTTGGTTAAGCGACTGCGTTCGGCTCAGGTCATGATCCCGGAGTCCCGGGATCGAGTCCCACATCGGGCTCCCTGCTCGGCGGGGAGTCTGCTTCTCCCTCTAACCCTACCCCCTCTTGCGCTCTCTCTCTCACTCTCTCTCTAATAAATAAATTTAAAAAAAAAAGATTCTCTGCAATCTAGTTCTACCTCTGCCATTAAATATTTGGGAGATCAAGATAAATCAAACCTTCCTGCCCCTCTAATTCAGACTTCTACATTCATATGAAAAATAATATTTAAAAAAATACTTGCTTTTTTTTAAATGCAGCTAATACTAGTCCCTCTTCCTGCTAGACCAAGACCATTTTCTATCTTCTTAGTACCCATTAATTTACATTTATTTTAGTAAACATCTGAGGATATAAATCTTGGCATTCTCCCCAGTTTTCTCAATTACTACACAGTTTGTCCTACTCTACACCATTTCCTGGGTCAACTAGAATCTATTGCTACCACTTAACTTCTGATCTTCCTGCAAAAGACTTATAGCATATCTTGTAATATTTTCTTCACGGGACACCATTACATGTACAGTTACATACATCATCTTTAAAGAAAGTCAACACCCTGCACTTGTCAGAGATAAATTCTAAGTTTACTGATGAATATGTCAGGGGCTCCAGAGAAGTTTGTGGATGTTTAGTTTCTCCCTTGTCCCATTCCAGACTGAAAGGAAACCCTACTGACACTTATGCATTTCTGCTAGAGAATCAAACATTCTTTAGATAAAGGTACTGAAAATCAAAAAGAATTTAAAAGAGGACACCAAGCTATCTCAGACCCAAAAAAGTTTATTTTAGGACATCCAGGAAGACCAAAGTAATTGCATTGAAATAAAGAAGAAAAATAGCCCAATTCACCATGGTAAGATAACTCCTCTTTTCCTATTTTTTTTTTAAATTCAATGCATGTGTGTAAATTAAGGAAAAATAACTGTCTTCTTTCCAGTCTCACCTAAAGTCATTTCTAAAACTTGTACTGTGGAAACCCTAGAGTATTATAAATCTGCTTCTTTTTTTTTTAAGATTTTTATTTATTCATTTGAGACAGAGATAGAGAGAGAGAGCATGAGCAGGGAGAGAGGCAGAGGGAGAGGGAGAAGCAGGCTCCCCGCTGAGCCAGGAGCCCAATGTGGGGCTCGATCCCAGGACCCTGGGATCATGACCCGAGCTGAAGGCAGATGCTTAACCATCTGAGCCACCCAGGCACCCCTATAAATCTGCTTCTTAAAGTTGTATTTGAGCATGGCAAAAAGTACTAATATTTCTGTTTTAGTGAACAAAAAATATTATATTCTCACAAATAGCAAATATTGATAAATATTGATATGATTTTAATAAGTCATAGTTTTTCAAATATCCACATTCCTCAATGCTATTTTTTAAATTATATATGTGATGCTATTGGTACCCTTATAAAAAGAGACAAGGTATTTTCTCCACTCCCCCTCTCCCTCTTTCTGATATATGCCTAGGATCTGGCAAGAAAGCAGCTGTCTGCAAACCAGGAAAATGGCCTTCACCAGACACCACATCTGTTGGCACCTTGATCTTGGACTCACCAACCTCTAGAACTATGAAAAATCAATGTCTGTTGCTTAAGCCACCCAGTCTATATTGTTACAGCAGCCCAAATCGACTAAGACACCAAAATTTTAAAATATTTTATTATATGAACTAATTCTAATCATATCCAATAATAATCTTTCTAGTTTATTAAAGTTCTTTCTTCTGATTAATTTGAGATTTGGAGATGTCTATGGGTTTCATATTTTTGTTCTTGTTGTTAAACCATCTTGGCCTAAAGAAAGTTTGGGTTCTTATTACTTTCCAGTTCTGTAGATAACTAAGTATATAACATTCTAACATTTAATCTTAAAATTATAACTATAAATCTTCACAAATATTTAAAATAAAAATACCATATCCTTCAGTCTAAGCAACAGCAACAAATATCCCCACATATGGTCAGTTTCTCTATTAAATGTTAAATGGAAAAATTTATGCTACATTCTAATGAATAAACTTAATAGAAATAAATAATCATTAATGAAATTTTCTTGTCATTTACCAAAACCAAATTTAATCTTGGATTGGCTCTTGGTGTAAACCAATGGTGGTTTTCTAACACCAGGTTATATGTAAATGCTTAGTTATTGCATGGTTGTAAAGAAAAAAGAAAAGGAGAACCACATCTACCTCCTCCACTCCCTCCTAAAAAATTACAATATAGTTAAACCCACAAAAACAAGAAAGAAGATGATAGCAAAAAGTGTTGAAATCTGAAAAGCATACAAATGAAGGATAACTGCCTCACCACACCAGTGAAAAGTAAATCCAAAGCTAGCATTTGGAGCAGGATTGCAAAAACTAGTAAGGCATCTGGTACCTCTAGAAAGTTTGCGTACAGGTAGAGAGGAGGGGAGGTTTGGAGGAAATCTTAAAAAGATTTTAGGGACACCTGGGTGGCTCAGTTGTTAAGCATCTGACTTTTGATTTTGGCTCAGGTCATGCTCTCAGGGTTGTGAGAGGGAACACCATGTCAGGCTCTGTGCTGGGCACGGGGCCTGCTTAAGATTCTCTCCCTCTTCCTCTGCCCCTCCCCACTCTCAAGAAAAAAAAGATTTCCCGACTCAATTACTGGATCTAGTGTACTAATGATGGCAAGACTTTTGTGGAATGTCTTAGACTTAACATGTTTGGTAAATGGAATGTACAGCATTTGAAATTTATACATCATAGAAAGATGTATCCATAGACTATTTCCAAATAATAGTACCAGGTAAGTCCTGCTTAAAAGCCACTTCATTGCTGACCATTAACTACTGCATCATAGGTATATTTTTTTTCTCCATTTAAGTATTTGTCTACAGACTATACCACCACACAACTCCTTCCCTACCACATTAACAAAAGTGTGAAAGCTTACTCTCTGAGGAGGCTAAGCCAGAGAATGTCTTGATTCAGGGTCAATAGGCAAAAATGAGTGTAGGGTATTAAAATGACAGGAAATTTAAGAGAAAATGGCATAGTGATTGCTAAAACACTTTCAGCCTATCCCCCTACTTGAAACAGCATCAATTACACTTTTATTCCCTTGAAAATTTACTTCTGGGTAAAATTTTAAAAGAAAAGATTTACAGAACTTGAGATTTGAAAACACCCAACAAAACAGCTGAGAACCATTCTGTTGTAGATTATAAAAGTAGCCACTAATTCTTTTTATTTTTGCGTTGAGCATGCTCTCTTGATGTACTGAAAATCCTGGGACTACCTGTGAACCAGCTCATTCTAGTCTGCTGGAAGATGACAGGAAGAGGAAGACATAACCCAGACAACAGCCCACCAACCATTACACATGAGATCCTAGGTCATTCAGGTGCCAGTCAGCATAGCCCTTAGTCAAAAAAACATGAGCTGGCCCAGAGAAATCAGCTGGGCCAGTTCAGACTCCACCTAAACCACAGAATCATGAGCTAAATAAATGGTTATTAAAGTTACTCATTTTGAGTATCAATAACTAACTGGTACACTAGTTGACCAAGTTATAATACCTCCTATGAAATGAGACCCATTTTTGAACATGGAACTTCCTACCAGGTTTAAAGGACAAATTCTTAACTAGGAAAAAGAAAGTCAAATACAGTCTTAACCCACACATGAAGAAAATACTTAATTAGAAAACTGAGACCAAAACAGATAACAAATCTTTTTCCGCAAATGAAAACAAAACCAGTGAAGATAAAAGAATAAAGCATCATTAAAGTTTATTTAATGTCTTTGGAAAGATGAAAGATGGTATTTCACCATCTAAGAAGAAGGTAAGTTTATAGAAACAGAATCTTTAAGGGCAAAAGGCGCTATTGGAAATTTAAAATATGAGAGCAGTAACAGAGAACTGAGTAGAAACACTGGATGAAAAATTGAGAAAATCTGCCGGAATAAAAAAGAATGAGACAAATAAAGAAAATGGGAGAAAAAGGAGAACAAAATATGAATCAGTTTAAGAATCTGAATATGAATAATACACATTTGGGGCACCTGGGTGGCTCAGTCGGTTAAGCGTCTGCCTTCGGCTCAGGTCATGGTCCCAGGGTCCTGGGATCGAGCCCCGCATCGGGCTCCCTGCTCAATGGGAAGCCTGCTTCTCCCTCTCCCACTCCCCCTGCTTGTGTTCCCTCTTTCGCTGTGTCTCTCTCTCTGTCAAATAAATAAATAAAATCTTTAAAAAAATAAAAAAATAATACACATTTAAGAGAGTCGAGAAAACAGAGAATAAATTATAGAAGAAATTATTTAAGTTTTGTTTTTATAAGTTAAGCACATTAATATTCCAGATTACTGTAAAATAATTTAAAAGACAGACATATAATTTGAAATCTTATAACTCTAGAAATAAAGACTTGTAGAAATAGGAGAGGAAAGGAGAAAAAAAGTTCATATAAGAGAATCTGGAGTAAGAATGTTGTAGAACTGCTGAATCAGTAAATTTTAGTTACTTTTTTTGTAATTTTAGTAACTAAAGTAGTTTTTTAACTTACTGGAGATTAAAAAGTTGAAAATCATTGAAAGTTAAAAAGCACTGAAAGCTAAACCCCTTAACTGAAGGGACATAATTCTTAACTAGAATGATACACCCAGTATGTTTATGTCAAGTGTGAGAAGAAGCTAATGACATTATCAGGCGTGCAAGGTTTTAAAGTTTTTACTGCCCATGCAACTTCTCTCAGGAAATTACCGGACGAAGGGTTTCCTCCAAAGAGAAGATAAAGCAAAAAGAGGGGAAAATATGGAATCCAGGAAATGGTAGAAAACAGCAGATTCCAGGATGAGGGAGACCATCAGCAGTCTCCAGAGCAACCTAACAAAAGTGTGGTAGGAGGATGGAGGATGTGAAGAGGGATGTGGCAAGAAGATGAAATTGGAAGAATACTGGGTGCGTCTAGAACATGTAGAGGGGCACAATAAAGTACTTTCATGATTGCTTCTGTACTTATGTCTTATGAGGTTGAATACACATAGCATTCATAATGAAAAATGTCTTAGTTTCGAAGGACTGTGCTCAAATGCATTAAATGCACACTTCCTATAAAATGGTATCTCCAAAAAAGTGATTTTGTTTCTAGCACAAAATGTAAATTCTATCTTTGAGGAGTTAATAAGGCTACTGATTCTAATACCTTTTCACATATTTCAAATTCAAAACAAAATTCAAAGAGTGGGAGTTTCTGTAAGCTATCTGTATTAAATTTGGTCAATTACAAGCATTTGATTCCTCCATGAATCATGGAGTTAATAGATAATTTATAATGAATTATTCATACCACTATAACCATGGGCATTTTCCCCAGGAGAAAATCAAGTTATAAGGACACTAAGATCATGGTTGTCTGCCAAAAGCCAAGATATTAGAGGGTGCCTGTGTGGCTCAGTCAGTTGAGCCCCTGACTCTTGGTTTTGGCTGAGGTCATGATCTCAGGGTCATGAGATTGAGCCCTGCCTTGGACTCAGTGCTGGGCGTGGAGTCAGCTTGGGGTTCTTTCCCTCTCCCTCTGCCCCTTCCCCTGCTTGCTCTCTCTCTCTCTCTCTCTCCCTGTAAAATAAATAAATAAATAAAATCTTTAAAAAAAAAAAAAGCCAAGATGTTGAGGCAGACTGTCAGAAGTGGAGCTCTTCCAGGGACCCTGGAACCCTGCTTTGGTGCCCACTCCTCCCCAACTCCTCAGCACAGTGCATTTCCCATTAAGTCCCTGATTCAAACTAGAACTTGAGACTGTTGTTAGAACAATTGTTTTAGGGGCACCTGCATGGCTCAGTTGGTTCAGCATCCAACTCTTGATTTGGGCTGAGGTCAGGATCTCAGGGTCATGGGATTGAGCCCCACACCCAGTTCCACACTGAGTGGAGAGTCTGCTTGAAATTTTCTCTCTCCTCCCTCTTCCCCTCTCCCCTACACAGACATGCTCTCTCTCTCTCTCTCTCTCTCTCTCTAAAATAAATAGATCTTTAAAAAAAAGATTCTCTCTCTGCCCCTCCCAACTCACGTGTGCTCTCTCTCTCTCAAAAAAAATCATTTTATAAATTTAAAAATGTACCAATTTATTGATTTCCTCTGTACCATTACTGCATACCACCTCACAATTCACTTTGGGATTGATTCATGTGTTCTAAGTACAGCATGATAAATAAATGAATAGATTTTAAAATATATGTAAATTACGTTTGGTATAATAATGTTTACAGGCCACAACCTCCCATGTCATGTGTGATGCTGTGTAAGTTGGAAGCTCTGAAGAGTCACAGAGGAAAAGGGCAGAACATTTTAAGGAAAAGTATTCTACTAGCCTTACTTAGTTTATCATACTCTTTACCTATTTTATCATACATTGGTACAGGTCCACTGAGATTAGCCTCTATGAACTCTTGTGTTTCCAAAGCATTGAGGTTGTGTTTGTTTTTTAAAATTTGATCTGGGGCACCTGGGTGGCTCAGTTGGTTAAGCGACTGCCTTCGGCTCAGGTCATGATCCTGGAGTCCTGGGATCGAGTCCCGCATCGGGCTCCCTGCTCGGCAGGGAGTCTGCTTCTCCCTCTGACCCTCCCCCCTCTCATGTGCTCTCTCTCTTTCTCTCTGTCTCAAATAAATAAAAAAAATTAAAAAAAAAATCTTTAAAATTTGATCTGAAGCCATGAGTAAAATAGATCAATACGTCCCAGAGGCCCCCCCAGATAAAGAAGCAGTGAAAGCCTAACAACCTTTGAGCCAAGATGAAGATTAAAGGATGCACTTAAAATAAAACAATGTATTTTTTAAAAAGCCTAGAGGACGATTTCTACTCGCCTCACATTTCACCCTAGTAAAAGCATGCAATATACTGGCAATTCAAAACAGACTAAATAAACTTCTAGTCAGTTATTTTTAAGAATTCCAATAATGAGAGAATAATATAGTTAATCAAAATAAGCTAAAATAATCTGTGCATGGTATGGCATTTTTGTTAATTGAACACATTTTAATAGGTTTTTGGTATTACAGTTGATTGTTAATAATAATTATTTTATTTAAACTTTATATAAAGTTGTGTCATTTATTATATATAATTTATTTAGAGTTCAAAATTTGTTATTCTCGTATATAAAAATATAAAAAATGAGCAAGCCTAACATTTTGATTTGACCTACTGAATTTCTTGTTCTTTAGACTTTTATAATCAAATTCATATCATTCAACTTTTTTGGAAGTACTCATCTTTTTAAGGAACCTACCCATCACATCAATTGAGAGACAGTGAATTTTGTACATGTTTATATTATAGCATCTATCATATTCTAATGGAGAGTGAGCTCCTGAGAGGGAGTAAAAAAATTCATAGTAACAAGTAGGATGCCTGATAGGTGATCATATACTTTGATTCAGTAAAGGCATAAACATATCCTTCTTTGAGTTCTGCTAGAAAATTTTTAAGATAGAGAATCTCAGTGAATTCAGAGTTCTGTGAATTTTACTGACTAGCTGGAAAGACCACATAGCTATACATGAAGCAATGAAGAAACATAAAGCACATAGGCTTTTGGCATCTCTGAGAGTCATCTAGCACCCTGTTTGATTTGCCTAATTGGCAAGGATTTGCATTTGTGGTGGATGTTATTTTTCACATGAAATAAAAATTGTAGTACTTTACAAAAGACTACAAATGCAACTGTAAAGCAGGGGATGACAATGTTGGCCAGTTTGCTCACTAGTAAGTGACTCACTAGCCCACACCAGCCTCAAGGCATGTGTGATTCAAATTTATGCCTCACCAAATTACATAGAGAGAATAAATGGATTTTTTGATCCTGCAAAGGTCAAAACCACAAATGTAAGTAGGAAAATGCCTATGGTCTAATACATGGTCAAGTGTGCCTTGAGTTACAGGAATCAAAAAAGGAGTAAGCCAATATTGGTTGGTCTAGTCATTAATTGCTCATGGAAGAGATATATGTTCAATAGCCTCAGAAGAAGGGTGTGTTTGAATAAGCAAAGAGAGATTTCAAGTAAATAAAGTAGCATAATTCAGGAATAAAGATTGAAATGAGAATGCTGTATTCATGGAACAATGGAGAAACCAATTTAATGCAAATAGAAAGTAGATATATAAAAAATGGAAAATAAGATCAGAAAACCTTAGTTCAGATACAGAGGAAGTATAGCATGCAAAAACAAAACAAAACATTAAAGTTAATGTGAGAAATTCAACCTTGATACAGTAGGCATCAGGGAACAATTGTTGGTTTTCCAGCAAGATAAAGTGATTTAAGCAAATAATGTTTTAGAAAGAATAAGTCAATAGAGGTGAGCAGAACAGGCTAAAAAGATTAAAAATGTACAGAAACAATAATCTTCAGAAAGCTCAGAAATGACTAATTACACAGTGGACAAGGGATGCCTGGGTGGCTCAGTTGGTTAAGTGTCTGCCTTCATTCAGCTCAGGTCATGACCCCAGGGTCCGGCCATCAAGTCCTGCATCAGGCTCCTTGCTCAGCGGGGAGTCTGATTTTACCTCTGCCTGCTGCTCCCCCTGCTTGTGCTCTCTCTCTCTCTCTTTCTGACAAATAAATAAATAAATAAATAAATAAATAAATAAATAAATAATACCTTAAAAAAGTAAACAGTGGATAGTAAGAAGTGAAGAGGAATGTACAAATCGAAAAGAAATTGAAATTATATTAGTGCCAAAACTTGGTGACTGGATATTGAGAAGGAGAGGTAAAAGTGAAGAAAAAAAAAAAAAATTTTGTGTTTAAGCTAGTTTCCTCAGGTGTTGGCAATATCTTCTGAATAA
Source organism: Neomonachus schauinslandi (assembly GCF_002201575.2). Classification (NCBI taxonomy): domain Eukaryota; kingdom Metazoa; phylum Chordata; class Mammalia; order Carnivora; family Phocidae; genus Neomonachus; species Neomonachus schauinslandi. The sequence goes on along the minus strand of NC_058410.1, from coordinate 95,608,410 downwards.
ATTTGCACATATCAACACATCTCATTTTAAGAACTGCTTCAGCCTGTCTTTTAGCAAATATTCCACTCAAATCATTCTATATTTTCATATCTTATTACTGTCAACCCTTTCACACTTATATTTGAAAATTTTGGGTCATACTTTTATTGTCTTTGTTTATTAGCTGAAAGGCGAAATTGTTGTTAAAAATAGCACCAAAGCCTCATCTCAAGGATAGAAAGCAAAGTAAATGTGTCAAGAATAGAAGTGATTCTGGGGGTGGGGATCAGAGGGGGAGATGAACCATGAGAGACTATGGACTCTGAGAAACAAAGTGAGGGTTCTACAGGGGAGGGGGGTGGGGGATGGGTTAGCCTGGTGATGGGTATTAAAGAGGACACGTTCTGCATGGAGCACTGGGTGTTATACGCAAACAATGAATCATGGAACACTTCATCTAAAACTAATGATGTAATGTATGGGGATTAACATAAGAATAATAAATAAATAAATAAATAAAAAACTAATGATGTAATGTGTGGTGATTAACATAACATAATAAAATTTTAAAAAAAGAGAAAAAAAAAGAATAGAAGTGATTCCAAATGGTGCCCTTGATTCAAAGTGTCATCCAGCAGTTGAAAGTAGGGAGAGAGATATTAATAAAAGTGATAGATTTAGACCTTCACTGAAAATGTGCACGTGTGTATAATGTTTGCTAAAACATCTGCTCAGCTACCTCTAGCAAGGGTAACAGAAATAATGAGAATGAAAGGGACATAAAAGAGAAACTATGTGTCTGAAACCTCAGAATGTTTGAGTAAGCTTTTGCTACTTGGCTTTAGCACTCTGCCTTTAAGATTACTACTGTGAACCCAGCAGGAGTTTAAGACAAAGAGGAATTGGAGAAATGATTTGGAACATCTTAATCCATGTAGCCAGAAGTAATAAATGACATTTCTAAAATGACCAAAATGCTTCCTCCCAATATTCCTGCAGTCGAATGCCCATGATGATGAATGTAAACATGTCACATCTCTTTTCCAAGTAGATCAGTCTGTCGATACCTTTCCCAAATTCTAAAACTTTACTTGGTTGAAATAATGAGAACTCTCATGGTGCATTTAGTAAATTACTCATCCATATGTGGTACATTATTCATATCCTGGAAAGGGAAGAGTCCTCAGAGGAGAATTTTAGTCCCTGGAACATGTTTTACTTCCCTTGCTCACCACCTAATTGGGCCTTTTGTGAATAAAATCAAACACTACTTAATCTGAGGGTGGAAAAATGCATTCTACATAGGCAAATTGAAGATGAGGATTTCTAAATATTCTAAAAATAACTGAGACATTTTATTATCTGTGAAGGCACACACATCCTGAGTCTCCAAGTAAACAAACCTCTGAATATAAAAACTCAAAACTTCCCTAAGGGAGAGTTGGATGTGCCTACAAACTGGAAATATAAAGTGACCTAGACAAAACACTTAAAACTATATTGTCTGGATAGACAAAATAATCTGATTCTAAGAGATGTGTCTCCATGTCATTCTCAAGATGTATGGGGGGAAAAAAAATCATATGCCCATAACAACAAAATAGAAAAGTTGAAATATATATGGAATTTTTTTCTAGTAAAGTTTATCTCTTTGTCCATGTCTAGTAGTAAAGTAAACAGACAACTGAGACCTAGCTTTGACTCATATATAATTATATAGCTAAGGGAAATGTTGAGAGGTAGAGCCAACCCATTAGTCTGAAACATCACAGAACGAGAGACTGTCAAGTTAGAGATGACAAAGACCTGATCGTCATGAGGCCCAGCCAAGAGTCCTGGGTGAGAAAAATGTCCTCATTTTAGTGGAATATACAGCCGAAAACAGAGAACTAAATTTCATATATTGTATTATATTCAATTTTCTGTGGTTGAATTGATTACTGTACCAAGTTACTAAGACTATGTACTTCTTTCCCAAAAATGCATGCTGGTTGTCACTTAGATGTCATCCCTACAGAGAGTCAGTTTTCACTTTTGCTTAAGTTTATGGAGAAGGTACATCATTTTGACTTTTTTTGCCAAGCATCTACAGCAGGATTTCTTCTTTACCGTATCACTAGAGGAATGGGGCAGGGGGAGAGTTAAAGGAACTCAAGAGCTAGGACAGAAACTCTGAAAAAAAAAAAAATCTTTGTCCTAGCTTTATTGACCCTGGCCATTGCTGAACACAAAGAATGGTGATGTTTAATAAAAACCAGAGAAGTAGAGTTAAAGTCTGGGGAATTGCTAGCAGCCAAGAGAACTGATCACAGAAGCTACTGTGGGAACCCAGCTTGTTTGCTAGCATTGTCTACAAGTGACCCAATCACAGGTTTGATAGGAGGCAATCAGAAGTCCTCCAACAGTGCATCGTACCCCTGGACAGAACACCGACTCTACTCTGAAACACTGAGACTGTAAATCTCAGGATCAAGTAGAGCACTTGCCTTTAGGGCACTTGTTTCATTTTCACAACACAAGGCATCAGTAATATGACTCAGGACGTTACACAGAGCCCACTCCCACTTTGCAAAGACCTAGACCATCTCAAAGGGGACTGTAAGTGAAGAGTGACCAAAAACATTTTAAATTAAAAATAAACATTTTTAAGCATTTTAAAATGTTTATGTGTTCAAAAAAATTCTATAAATATTATGCATAGGATAGCCATAAACATCCGGATAGAAATCATGATAGAACTTAGTGGAACTTTGAAGGATAATACAAATAATGAGTAAAATGTACAGTAACATGTTCTCACTAAGAACAAAGGGTCTCAGTTTCCTGGCCATGCTAGTAGTAGCTAGTTCCTATTTCCATATGTCCTTATTACTATAAATGCTTTGTTTCCAGTGTTACAGCTGTACTCACAACCTACATCTTTTAAATTCAATTGCTGGTAAGCTAAATAGCTTATGGCTTAGTGTAAGGATTCATATTTCTTAACTTTAAGCAATGAGTTGTTGCCTGTGGGGATGTGTTAAACTAACATGTGAGTAATATGCGTCTAGAGAGTTCAAACAAGGGAGGTGTCTTGCATTCACACCAGGTCCCCCATGTATTTTTCTCATTATGATTACAGACAGAATAGTATCATTTTAAAATCTGGACAGTAATAAGGAAACAAAGCTTAAAGACCAAATAATGAGACAGTTCACAAATATAATAAAAGGAAACAAGCTCTGTAAAAGAAGTGGCTTGAAAAGGGTCCCTCATATCATTATTTACTTCTGACAGACCCACGTGGGGTGAAGGATGACATAAGGAGCCTCCTGCAGGGTTACAGACTTTAAAACCCCGATTCAATTGCTCCTCGCAAGTTGAAAGAAGTGTGACGATAAAATTACGTCTCCCACAAAAACACATTGAAAATTGACTTTAAAAAAGTCAAGTGAAAAATAAAAACAGATAATTCTCTTTTAAAAACATGCATATTTAAGAAATTTCTCCTATTTTCTGAGCATCCTTGTTAATACTCATTTAGGTTTCAGCCAAAGAACTAGTATACATCCCTCCGAGTAGAGACCACATCTGATCATACAGCATCCTATATTCTTCCTAGAATAATGAATGCACAGGATATCAAAAGACACATATGTCCCCTTGTCTTTCTTCTGCAATTTGATGCACACCCACATACATGCAGCAAAGATACATACGGCATAAGTGAATTATCTAGTAGAGAATTGGGACTAAATCATTTGTCATTACAGTGGCTTTGTGAATCCAAAGCAAAGGGCAGTGAAAAGGCATACAGGGAAGAGAGCACAGTGGCTTAAGTCTGCAAAGCATAATTGGTTTTATCCATACTACTGCCAAAAGTTAAAACTATAAAACTCACCTTAAACATGCTCTATATAACCTTGACCCTAGAACTCAGTGTTTAACACTGATCCAGTTATGTCACTATTGCAATCTTGACAATTTTACTCCATTTTTGCTAGGACTATAGACAAAAACATCAGAGTAGGGCAGAGTGATACTAGAAATAGAAACAAAAAGTAATTTAGAAATAGGGATTTTTCCGCATTAAAAAAGAGTTTATCAGTATTTGGCTTCCCAAACTACCTTAAATGACAAAAAGCAGTTTGATACCAGAAAAGTAAACTCAAAAACAAAACAAGAAAGTAAAAAAAAAAAAAAAAAAAAATTCACTCTGAATTGAGTTCTGGGTTTTTCATTTTCACTCTTTACTATCTTGTGAAAGTCACATTAACTTCTTGAAAACCCAATTTCTTCATTTGTAAAATGTAGATGATAAGCCTACTTAATCTGCAGGGTTCTTGTACAAATAACAGGAAATAGTACAAGAGAATTTATTTTGATGTGTCCCTGACTTTGTTTGGTTTTAGGTAGCTTGGTAGCTTTCAAAAATATATACAATAAAAGAGATAAATTAAATAGCTTCGGGAATTAAGATAAATGGAAAGCAGGAAGAGGGAAACAAAGCCAGGAGTAAAATAAACACTCAATTTACACCATATGGTCCTAAATATCTTAAGGTAAGCTGCAATGTTAAATCTATGTTTTCTAGCAGCCCAAGGAAAGACTGTGGAGAATGACAGTATATGCAACACCTGAAAGATAGACCAGATTTTTAAGTTAATATGTAATCAGTCTGTGAATTCTAATTATAATTAGTAATAATTATTTAAGCTTTCTTTGCTTCAGTTTTCTTATTCCTGAAAAGGAAATTATACCTAGTGCAGAAATTGTTCAGTGATGAGATTAAATAATTCATGTGTGTGCATACAGTACAATTTCAGTAAGTGTTAGCTACTATTATTACTAATAGCAACATCGCTGTCATTAAGATGAGCACTACTACCACCTCTACTTTACTGATAATATTTTTACTAGTACTACTAGTACTACTAGTACTACTAATAGTACTGGGTTTTGTTGAGTTCTGGGTTTTTCATTTACTAGTACTAGTAGTACTAGTACTACGACTACCACCACCACCACTACCACCAGCAGGACAATGACTTACTAGCAAACATTTCATAGGCATTTACTCTGTGCCAGGCACCTTGCTGAGATTTTTTCCAGTTGCTATATTGTTAAATTAATTAATTCATTCTGCAAATATTTATTGAATAGCTACTAGATGAGAGCACAGTATTCTAGACACCAAAAATACAGTGGTGAACCAACTCTTATATTTCTGGTTTTTTGTTTTTTGTTTTCTTTCCTGGAGCTAAAGTTCTACTGGAGAACATAGGCACAATTAGGTTTTCCTAATTTATTGATAGGGAAATGGAGATCAATAACTCATGCAAAAATACACAGCAAGGACTGGCAGAGTAGATCTCAAACTCAGATCTACTGCTTTCCACACATAAGCCCAGAGAATTCATACTCATTTTTAAGAATGGTTTAAATGTTTTAAGATTTAGACATCAAAGGAATTGTGAAGCACAAATAGAGTGAAGCTAAAGATTATCACAAAATCTTTCCCTGCTCTATTTTTTCTTCCATTTTTCCATCACCAGTTGTCTAAGTCAGGTTAAAGGAAAACAATGACAACAACCACAATGGAGGAGGAAGAAGAGGAAAAGAAGGAGGAAAGAAGGAGGATAAATTGCACAATATCTCACAAAGCTGAAGATGCTCATACCATGTAGTCAGGCAACTTCCCTCTTTGGTACATATAAATAGTAAATTTGCATCAACAGGAGAGTAGGTCAATTTATCATACTTTATTACTCAATGGAACACTATCCAAAAGCCAAAAATGAATAAACTACAGATTTGCCTATTAACATGAATTGTATAAATGTAATATATAACAAAAAAGCAAGGCATGGAAGAGTGTATAGAGCACTATTCTTGTATATAAAGGCACAAATCTTGGGCTATTTAAAGATATATATATATAAATTAATAAAAATAAAAAACTTTGCATTCAAGATTATATCTATCACTGGTACTGTAAGGAGGTAGAAGAAAGAAAGGTGTAAACTACAATCAGGACTAGAAAAGAGTTTTCCAGTGCTTTGGTGATTTCTGTCACTACGGTAGGCACATACTACTCTTCAAACCTTTATCACATCACATGTGTATATTATATATGTATTATGCATAATATATTTCACAATATATTATATATCATGTCACATAATTTACACTTTATATATTGCACACATTATTGAATGAAATGTTTTTAAATTTTACGTCCATGAAACAAACTTTGTTTACCTTTTGGTTGTGTAATGGGAATTCTAATCCAAAGTTATGGTTAAACGAAGAATTTTTTTTTTTTTAAGATTCTACTTATTTATTTGAGAGAGAGAGACAGAGATAGCAAGAGAGAGCATGAGTGGGGAGGAGAGGGAGAAGCAGGCTTCTCATGACCTGAGTCGAAGGGACATGCCCAACTGACTGAGCCACCCAAGCACCCCTGAAAAAGATTATTTTTTAAAAAGCATAGTTAAGTAATGTTAAAGAAGTAACATTAGGTTATGTTAAAATTAGAGCCATACCGATTTATTTGGAGAGGTTTTCGTAAGATATTATTGAGTAAAAAAAAAACAAGATAAAGAGAAAGAAAACTTGAGAAGTTTTTGGTTAACAAACAGTGAAAAGGGGCGCCTGGGTGGCTCAGTCGTTAAGCGTCTGCCTTCAGCTCAGGCCATGATCCCAGGGTCCTGGGATCGAGCCCCGCATCCGGCTCCCTGCTCGGCGGGCAGCCTGCTTCTCCCTCTCCCACTCACCCCGCTTGTGTTCCCTCTCTCGCTGTGTCTCTCTCTGTCAAATAAATAAACAAAAAACAAACAGTGAAAAATCTTATACTGGTGTACATTTTAAGTTATTGAGAAAGATAGAAAAGGAAGAAGGAAGCAAACAATAAAAAGAAAGACCCAATATGTTTTTAAAACTAGCGCATGTGGTATAATCACTTATGTATAATTATTTTTATATGTTTATATGCATTAATAAATTAGAACATCAAAACAATAAAGTTAGATCTATTGATATACAGGAAACCAATATACTGAGTGAAAAGCAAGTGGCAGAATAATAGGTATATTAAAGGTAATACCTATAAATAATAACAAATGATGAAAATGTTTTATATATCTGTGTATAATATATATATAATGTGTGTATATATATGTATATATATAAATTGCCATCTCATAACGCATATGCTTTTCTGATCAAGAAGAATGAAATAATAGGATAACCTCTGTGGTTAATCTTGGTTACTTAAGAAAAACAGAATTGGGGTAGAGATTAGAGAGGAAAGGGAGAGACAGCTAAACATATTTTTGTACATCTTTGAATAATTTAACCTATTATAATAAATATGCACAATTCTATAATTTAAAAACCACCAAATGGAAAAATATGATTTTTTTTAAAAAGGAAAGAAGAGTTTGTTTCACGTGCAGCTACATTTCTGTTACAAGGACTAAAGCAATCCTTTGTAATTGTAACAAAAAATAAATTACTTTCACATTCCACTATCATTTTCTCAAGAAAAGAAAACTGTATCAGAACAAGGAAAAAATATAGCTTTCTTAATGGATTGGTTAACAACAGGAATATTAAATTATGGGTCAATCTGCATGAATTTTTGATCAGTCAGGTTTCTGATGCTTCTAAGAGAACATCCATTATGTGTGACTTTCTTCTGTCAATCGCCATGGACTCTTTTAGAGAAGAAGCCCTCCATGTTGTCATACCAATATTAGGACATCATTGTCAAAATTCAGGGAGACCTGGTAGGCATCTGAAGGTAAATAAAAACTGACTTTGAATCTATAATGCCTTGACATTGAAAATTCCAGATTTGCACAAAATTTAGACATTGCAGTTCATTATGCAGAAAACAAATTAAGAGAAGAAAATTTAAGAGAATAAGCTATTGTAAGGATAAATAATACGATGTTCTTTACCAGATAGAAAACAGGTATTAAGTGTTTGTGGTGAGGGATTTTTGAATGGTTCAGCACGTGTTTCTACAATTAGGTTTGTCAAGGACAACCATGGTCTGCAGTTTGTCTGTCATTGTGTCTGTCTTACAGAACTTGAACTAACAAGAGTTGATGGTCAGGGGAATCTCATGGCCTTCAGAAATCATATTCAAGTCAGTCTTTTCTGCAAACCCTGTCTATTTGGGGAAGCAGAGAATATCTTTTTCTTTCTAAACATCCTATAACTATCCTAAAAACAAGGAAATATCCATAAGCAAATGGCTATGGGGACAAAAATTAAGAGTAGATCTTGGATCATGACATTCCAGAACAGATTTTACACATCTTTATAAATAGCTTCTTCCATTTATTTGCATGCAAATTTGTTATTTTTGTTCATCTAATAAAAAAACTAGCACATTCCTTTTTTTTTCTCACTTTAAGTAACTACGGCTTTATTCTGAAATACCCATTTTCTCAACAAGTCTCTTATGGAGAAAAACTCATGATTCTAGGGGAAAGAATGACATCCATATCCAACTTGATTTCTGAAGTTCATTCTATACCATTACTTTTCCATCCCTGTGTGAGAGAAAGAAGAAAGGAAGGAAGGAAGGAAGGAAGGAAGGAAGGAAGGAAGGAAGGAAGGAAGGAAGAAAGAAAGAAAGAAAGAAAGAAAGAAAGAAAGAAAGAAAGAAAGAAAGAAAGA